>NW_024095126.1:0-7997 GCF_014356525.2 Nilaparvata lugens
ATCTGCCAGCTGGTGACAGGATAATAACGCTGGAGACACACGAAGTCTGCTATCTCTTCATAGTGAATGATTTAATAGAATCAACAGTTGCCAACAGTTTGCATTATTGAATAAACACATTTTCTCGAATTTCGAGCTTATTTTCAATTTTAGGTGAAAATGTCAGTGAAAATTTATTGTAGATATTTTCATGTTCAATCTTTTCCACTTAAAATTCTTTGTTTAAATTGTATCTGAAGCCTGATAATTGAGAATCCAAAATCACACTTGCATTGATGGGGCGGAGCTCCTGAAATTTTTACAGATATGAGACTTGTGGCAGTTGATAGAGCTTATCAATGACTTCTTCAGGTATGAATTTGATCAAAATCGTTGGAGCCGTTTTCGAGAAAATCGCGAAAAACCTGTTTTTGACAACATTTTCGCCATTTTAGCTGCCATCTTGAATCGCATTGGATCGAAATTGTTCGTGTCGGATACTTATAGTGTAAGGACCTTAAGTTCCAAATTTCGAGTCATTCCGTTAATTGGGAGATGAGATATCGTGTACACAGACGCACATACACTCATACACAGACACACCACACACCACACACACACACACACACACACACACACACACACCACACCACACACACACACACACACACACACCCACATACAGACCAATACCCAAAAACTACTTTTTTGGACTCAGGGGACCTTGAAACGTATAGAAATTTACAAATTAGAGTACCTTAATCTTTTTAGAAAAGCAATACTTTCCTTACTCATGGTAAGGGCAAGGAAAGTAAAAAAATGAAAATAAGTGACGTATCGATTTTGTTCGAAATCTAATTCTAATGGATGATTCACTTGGATAGTTAATATGAACTATCGTATACCTATCGTAACTATCATATGATATCCGAAGAATTATAGAAGTGAATGACAGAAACAGTGTGTGATTACATAACCTTAACTTTTGGACAACATTAACATTTAAAAAAATTCTTCGAGAGAATAGTACTGGCGCAGCCTAGTTTCTCCTCCAATGTCATAATTATTGTATTATTTATTGTTTTATACAATAAATGAATGAATGAAATAACTGTTGGATATGTCGTATTATTGAGAATCTTTTGATCTGCTACCGGTATGTATATTTCTGTGAACAGTATTGGACACTGTCCAAGAAACTATTTTATAGTTCAACAAACGAGAATAGTGCATATTGAACTCATTAACTTGATAAAATGTTATGATATATGAATCAGAAAAAAGTAGATATATGAAAAGCAATGAGAAATTCAAGGTTAGGCAAGGCACACACCGGTTAGTCAAGACAAGACTAGTAACGTTCAGTCATAATACTTCACATTGTTGCTTATGACGCAACTCACACTGATTAGTCACTGCAATTAGACATGTCTCCATGAGCAACTAAGTATGGAATTTAATAACTGCCTTTATTTTCCTAGAAAGCGAAGTTAGGCGCAGTCGGCCCTCTCCTTACACTTAACTCTCTATTACAAGATAACAATACAAAAAATACAAATAATATGATAAAGAAAAAACATATTCCAAACAATATGGAAAAAACAAATAATATCTACTTATTTAAAATTATAAAATATTTTAAATAATTGAAAAGAGAAGAAAATAAATTAACTTGGAAAAAATGTATGTAACAATACTGAATAACTGTAGTGAACAAAAAAAGAGAACCTGATGTATACAAAATACAAAAGACGACAACTATAGTGTTTGCTATTTCCATTCCTACGTATTATTTTAAATCTTGAAGTGAATAAGTAAATCACATTCATATTTAATTGATTGTAAAAAAAAGACCATCAAGGTACTAATTTCCAGAATCTACATTCACACACAAAAGATTTAGTGGCTTATTGTGACTAAACGTGACTATTCTTGTCTTGACTAACCTCCGGTGTGTGCCTTTTTTACAACATTAACAAGCGTGACTCGACATTACCATTATTGTAAAATGTTTGTATATCAATGTTAACAGTGACAACACTACTGTACACTCAACATATTTTATCGTCAATATTGCGTTTACATGATTCATATGAACCAGTAGTAATGAATATTCTAGTAGCACCCAACCTTCCATATTACTAGAATCACAGGTGTAAGTACACGAGGCTTATTTATAGCTAATAGTAAGTTTTCTTTTATCCTTCAACGTTCACTTCCCGACGGTATCACTACAAAGCACAGTTTCATATATAGGTACAAGAGACCTAGTACACAGTTTTATAGGTACAAGAGATCTTAGATTTATAGTACTGTGATCAAATAGCAACTTTTAAAGGCAGCGCTCTTCTTTAGATTCACGTCACTTCTCACTGACTCCTTATGAAATGTGTAAACCTCGTTCCCAATTCCATGTATTTACAAGTGAAGATTTCATCGCTTTGGAAGATTTACTTCCCTCATCAGTATATAATTTGAATAAGGATTACACCGATACCCGGGGACGTAAAGTAAACTCTCTTCCGTGTTGGGAGTGCAAAGGATTTGGGTTCACGAAGACTCGGCGGTTTATCATGTTTGTTCAACAGATGTAGCTTGATTCACTGCGAAATTTCAGTATTGTTCGAGTGGGTAGCGTTGGTGTTATTAATGAGAGATGCTGAAAGATTGGAGTGAATCTCGCTAGGATAGAACGTGATTTATTTAGGTCTCATTTTATGCGAGAACGAGTAGAAGGAGATAATGTGTAATATGATGGTGTGGAATTCACTCGCTTAAGAGAATAAATAAGAAAGAGAAAAGATGAAGAGAGAGAATATGGTGTGAAGAGGGAAATGGAAAGAGAAAAAAAAAAGAAAAATCTGGTGTGGTGCACTCACACAACTTTCCTTGCCGTTATGAAAATTGATCACCTGACGCTAGTGATCCCGCGCATCAAAAGTCTACTATTCAAAGATTTGATCCAGCTGATGACAGGGTAATAACGCTAGAGACCCACGAGGTCTGCAATCTCTTCATAGTAAATCATTTAATAGAATCAACAGCTGCCAACAGTTTGCAATTGGATAATCACATTTTCTCGAATTTCAAGCTTATTTTCAATTTTAGGTGAAAATGTTGCTGGACATTAATTGTAGAGAATCTCATGTTCAATCTTTTCCACTCGAAATTTTTTGTTTAAATTGTATCTGGAGCCTGATAATTGAGATAATTTTGGACTCAGGGGCCTTGAAACGTATAGAAATTAGAAATTGGGGTACCTTAATTTTTTTCGGAAAGCAATACTTTCCTTACCCATGGTAATAGG
This sequence comes from Nilaparvata lugens, assembly GCF_014356525.2. Classification (NCBI taxonomy): domain Eukaryota; kingdom Metazoa; phylum Arthropoda; class Insecta; order Hemiptera; family Delphacidae; genus Nilaparvata; species Nilaparvata lugens. Next base: position 3,287 of record NW_024095126.1, read on the forward strand.
TCAAGGAAAGTAAAAAATTGTGGAAGAATGGATAGGATAGAGAGAGAGTAAATTATCGCTATATGTAGAGATTCATAGCAGAGAAGAGTTGCAACTGTTCAATCCTGATTCCTCCTTGTAACCCATTCGAGTTTTATTACATTCAAACATTTTTTATTAAAGTAGATTATCATCAAGCAAGTGTGTGTGGCTTTTCACATTTGAATTCATCAAATTGATCAAAACATTCGTGAATTTATGATCAGTGAAGATTATAAGATTTCTTGTATTAAAGTTTTGCATAGAACATTATTATTTTAACGTTTCTTTGAAATTTTTCTTTCAACCTTCAATATTCTTTCACAAAAGCGTTCAAGAGATTGGAGAAGAAAAGAATCTGGAAGAATGAATTTGAAGATAGACTACTACAGGGTGAAATTAATCCTAGAGAAATGTTTTACAAAATTAACATATTTTTCTCTCGGCTCCGCTTAGTAAATCAAGTGTGTAGTGTACTTCATACTTGTATTTTTACAGTTACGATGCATAATTTTCTCTGTTTTCTGTGATAGTAGGATTAATATTTGGTAGATATCCTATTATATTGAGGGAGCAATTTCAACATATCTGTTTATATTTTTATATCTGGTTATTTATGTTCAACGGATCTCGAAAACGGCTCTAACGATTTCTACGAAATTTGAACACAGTAGGTTCATGATAAAGAATTCGATCGCAATAGGTCTCATCCTTAGTAAAACTCGCTGAATGACATTAAAAGGATAATTCATCCTTGGCTGAAACAGCTGAGACTTTCGTCATCTGTGAATAGTAAAAAGTGAGCGAGTGATTCTGTGGAAAATGAAAATATCGCATCACCGAAATTCATAAGCTGACGTATAGCTAGCTGTAAAATATAAACACGATCATTTTAGAGAATTGTGTTTTGTTTATCAATAAATAGAAATAACGAGTGAAGCTCGGTGCCCGGTATTGGAAGAGACCCTCTCACTATAAAGTTATTTGGAACAGAAATAATGTAACTAGATTCTGGTCATGGCTGATTGATTACACAGCTGATCTCCCACACAGGCACACGCACCTTCTGTTATCGACAGACGACGAAATTATCATCTGTTTTTCCAAGGTGAATAATTATTATCCTTTTCATGTCCTTCAGCGAGTTATCCCAGGGTTGCGACCTAGTTCAATTAAATTTTCATATCATAAACCTACTTTGTTCCAAATTTCGTGAGAATCGTTAGAGCCGTTTTCGAGATCCGATCACATACAAATATATAACCAGAAATTGCTCGTTTGATAGTATAGGATAGGACGAGTAGTATAGTATAGTATAGAATAGTATATGATAGTATATAGTATAGTATATGACGAACCTTTCATCATCGTCAATCTCTGGCGAACTAAACCTCAATTCGAAAGAAAAAATATACATTATAGTAATGAGCAAGCAATAATGATGAGAATATGAATGACCTATCAAGATAAACGTCTGACATTGGCTTAGCTGTGACGTTATAATGAACCGTTGCTTTTGCGAGTGACTCTTCAAGGCTGTCTGGCTGTGACGTTTGGATTGTGGGAGGGGCTTGTCTAGACCAATGGGGAACGTCCACATTGAATGCAACAGTATCGATTACTCGTCACTGCTACCATTCAAATAAACTGATAGTTTCGCTCAAATAATGGGTGAATCGTTCTCCATTCTGTTTTTCAGGGTGACATTACATGAATCAAGAATGAAGTACTTTCATAAACCAAATCACGGAAAGAATATGATTTCTCATGTTATTCAATCATCAAGAAAATATCTAACTAAATTAAATATCAATGATTTGATGTAGAAATTAGCATGGACTTAACCTATCCTATACTATTAAAACAAGCAATTTATGTTATATGTTTAGACATTTATATATCTGTATGTGACCGATTTCAAAAACGGCTCTAATGATTCTCACGAAATTTGGAAAAAAGTAGGTTTATGATATGAAAATTTAATTGAACTAGGTCTCAACCCTGGGATAACTCGCTGAAGGACATGAAAAGGATAATAATTATTCACCCTTGGAGAAACAGATGATAATTCGTCGTCTGTCGATAACAGAAGGTGCCTGTGCCTGTGTGGGAGATCAGCTGTGTAATCAGTCAGCTTACCGTATCTCGCGAGAAATCTAGAATTTTAATAGACTTGATCAAAAAAATCTAATTTGTTGACATGACATGATATATCATAATATTATTATTATATTATATATCATAAGTTACTCATTTTTTTAGTTTCAAGTGATTAGTGAGTATTATTTTGTTATTCAATTTGGTTTGTAAACAATCTAAATTAGAGCTTTTCCGTTTTCAAATATTTGGACTGAAAATTGGACCTGAATTCAAGTGTATGGAACATCCTACTTTTTGAACTATTTATAGTGTATAAATCAAATTTGGGGAAGAAACAGTTTTGGGCTGTGCCTGTAAGTCCTTCCCCAATCATTTTGAAGAATTGTGTTCTTTCATCAATAAATAAATAACGAGAAATGCTCGGTGCCCCAATAGCTTAACCATAAAATTGAGAAACAGAAGTTTTGGGCAATTGTCTGTTCTTTCTTCTCTCAATATTGTTTGAATTGAGCGATAAATGGATGAATTCATGTCTTGAAATATTATTCATTATATCGTTCATAGTGTCATGACATCATTCATGCCATTAATCGATTGATTTATTGGTTAATTCAAACAATATTGAGAGAAGAAAAACAGGCTATTGCCCAGTCTTCCACTATGTTTCTCGAATTTCGTATTTTATATCAATAATTATCATTTATCAATTTCTAAATAATTAATATATAATATATTTTACAATTGAATAATATAATTTTAAATTGTCTTACTCACGTGCAGTTATCCTCTGTTTCAAGTTGTCATCGTAGTTGTCCCTGAGTTTGCCCTGTAGACTCTGCATGTACGTCCTATCCGTAACGCGTACCACGTTGCTTCCCATGATCCGCTCGATGTGAGATCTCCCATGGTCGTGACTGAATCTGTAAAGATGCAAAATCACCAACAATTATTATTATTATTTAACGGAAATCAAATTCCAAATAAAATGCTGTAATTCACCCCGAAGTCTTCTGCTACTGCAAATATTGACAACAGGGTAAACACCTATAGTGAGGTCCACGTTATAATGACAGTATTTCATCAACTTTGGTTTTGCTATCCTTGTCTATGATTTTACAGGTACTATCCTTTTCTAGGTCCACAATGGTGCCAATTATGACAGTGTAGACAGTGTAGAAATATGATTAATTAATGCAGAGAATCGGCATCGCTATTCGTCTATCTTTATCCACTATCATTATAACGTGGACCTCACTATAGATGGAAATTCGATGAGCGCTACTATTCAAAAATTATTTGTCAGCCCGGAATTATTATAAAATTTCAGTTTCATAGAATTTATAGACTACTTCGGATATCATGAACTATTCAATGATCATTAATTAAGAAAAGCTTTCGAACAAAATCGATTCGTCACTTGTTTTTATTCTATACTAATAAAACCGCTACAGGTAGCAGGTAACCCAACTGTTTGCTTCTCAAGCGCCCAATTAAAAACTTGCCAAACTGAAAACTTGATCTACTGAAATCTTGGAGAATTCAAAATAGGCCTAAAACCATCCTAGTGAATTAAGAATCTCCATGAAAAAATTCTATTTCAACAACTAATTCTTGGAGAAGGATGAGAAGAAAACTGAATAGACTGGATGCTGTCCAACCACAGAACCATTAAAAATCAAGATACCGGTTTTTGTTGTTAATGAAATCTCGATTTTCAATAGTTAATCTTTGGGTGGACAACATCAGGTCTTTTTATCCAGTATGGATAACTACCACGATTTCATTACCTTCTAACTACAGAAGGTGATAAAAAGAATATTCTCCCATCAACAAAAAACGGGGAAGAGATTGATTGATTGATTGAGTACTCCATTTATGAAGATTACAATATATTCTGGCTTATACACTTATACAATAGTTTACAATACAGCAAAGTTTTAGATGAATTTACATAACATGAACTAAGAAAATAATCATTGAACTGTACAATGATATGAAAGAAAATCAATTTGGAATAACTATACAAGATAATATTGTAATGCATCTACATAAATTGGCGGAGCTTTGGACATATCCATTCTTTGGAAAAAATATTTAAAAAATCTGGTGTGCGCACTCACAGAACTTTCCTTGCCGTTATGAAAATTGATCACCTGACACTAGTGTTCACGCGCATCTCAAGTCTACTTATAAACAAAGATCTGAGCCAGCTGGTGACAGGACAATAAAGCTGGAGACACACGAGGTTTGCTATCTCTTCATAGTGAATCATTTAATAGAATCAACAGTTGCCAACAGTTTGCAATTGGATAATCACATTTTCTCGAATTCTAGCTTATTTTTAATTTTCAGGTGAAAATGTTATTTAACATTAATTGTAGAGATTCTCATGCTCAATCTATTCCACTGAAAATTTTCTGTTTAAATTGTATCTGAAGCCTGATAATTGAGAATCTAAAATCAAACTTTGCATAGATGAGGCGGAGCTCCTGAAATTTTTACAGATATGGGACTTGTGGCAATTGATAGAACTTATTGATGTCTATTCCAGGTGTAACTTTAATCAAAATCGTTGGAGCCGTTTTTGCATTTC
>NW_024095127.1:0-8187 GCF_014356525.2 Nilaparvata lugens
TGCCACCAAATTGTTTCCTTGCCCACACAATAATTCTTAGGATAAGAATTATTGTTCGTTTTTTTGTGTTAGCATTTTTCTTTGCGTCTTATTTTCTTTCGGTTTGTTTTGTTTTGTCTTGTTTGGGCCAAAGTCGTGCTGAAAACTACATTCAGGGTGGGGGGAATGGTGATGCCCTTTAGCGTATTAGATTGAGTCTAGTTTTAAATTAGTTTTAGTTTTAGCGGTTTTAGTGGCGAGGCCGGCAGCTGCTGCGCCCTATCGGATAAGTTAGTATTAGCTTATTATCGCATAATCGCCAGTTAAGTCGCCAGCTCGTGTCGGACGGTGAAAAAACAGGATCGTGGCGTGTTTTTTCGATTGTTGTCGTTGAAATTAAATTTTACACGTTCGTCGTTGTGTTAAAATTATTATCGATATATTACCTGTCCCAAGTTGGGGAAAAGTACAGTTTTTCCTTGTTATTTGTGAATATATATATTGATATTCAACTAGTGCGATCGAACTTAGATTGTACAGCAGTGTAAAGTAATAGTCAATATAGTACAGTTATCTTCCAAGCAATTTTCGGACTGATCAGTAATTAAATTGATGCCAGAATTAACATACATCGGATCGGGGTAGCAGATGTACAAGAGAAGCCAACACTTTTCCCGACTCCATCTTGTCCTGCCACAAACCAATCCAATTCCTGGAGTAAGTTGGTATTTTATTTGAAGAAAACTACTTGCTGGTGAGTACCCAAATAGTCACTTCTGGTATAAATTTAATGCTGAAAATATTACTCACTACATTCAATCTATATTATTGCTCTCTTTATTCTAGCATATTATCATTCAATATTTTGCCTCTTAAATTTATCGCAGTCCTCTGCTCTCGTTTGTAATTTGGCTAACCAACTGGTTTCTCATTGCAGTTCAAGTCACTGAGAGAAAATATTGTTCATTGATCCTCTTCATTGCAACATGGATAACATGTCGAGTCCCCATTATACCTTTTGAACAAATGTCAAACTGTTCTAAGTAAATTGTTAGGAGACAATCTTCAAGAGTGGACCCCTCCATTCACTCCACCACATGTATTACAAAAGATGGACAACCTGTGGACCACTCATATGCTTTTATTCCCACAAACTTTTGTAGGTGAATTCTGCAATCTCATTTTGATGCTGATTCATTCAGAAAATTCATCCATGAAGTAATTGTACATAGGCTAAACAACAATATTAAAATAAAGTAAATGGCATCAAGATAATTAAATGTTGTAAGTAATAAAGTAATGTCTCTTTCATGATATATTGATTTAATGATTTCAAGAGTTTCAAAAAAGAGTTATCGTGATATTATTCTATTACTAATTAATTGCTAAGATCTAACAATAACTTTAAAAGTTCTACTCAACCTGAACTTACATTATGGGAAAACTTTATGGCTTACAATTGAACACCAGTAATGAGATCGACTACGCAACCCTTAAAATCGGAATTTATATAGAATAACGAAAAATCAGTCGTAATGATAACTTGAATAGACGGCGTCCTTCAGTTAACAAAATGTTTTCCACGTTCTCTGAGGCTACGTTTTCATCTGATTATATTGATTGTCGAAATTTTCGTTCATTGTTTCAAACGACAATACGTCAAAATATGTCTGGGATAGTCAAATCATGAGAACGTAGTACCAAGGAACTTTCAAAAAATGAGAGATTACCTTTCAGGGAAAGCTTTTTTATTGCGGATGCTCACATGAGCTTGTCACACATGTCCATCAAAACTCCAACAGTGTCGGTTTGTTGAGGTTTTAGACATAGTCTGTTTAAAAAACTATTTTAAAAAATTTTAGTCTGTTGCTGACATATTATCTCAAGCTTATTCAAATGAGAATTTACAAATTTACTCATAAGTTTTTAGAGATGTCTGCCAAATTTATGTTTGGGTCCGCTTCCTTAGCGTAATATTCCAATATATCCATACGATGCAAGGGCCAAGCCACATGAGGCGTTTTTCAGACGAGTCGGCAGGGCAGGAAGCTCACCGATTGGCTATTATCAGCTGAATCGGAATGCCTACCCATCAGTCAATCTGAGAGCTTCCTCCCCTGTCAACTCGTCTGAAAAACGCCTCATATGGCTTGGCTCCAAATCTTACGAATGGCACTTAATCCTCGGTTTCTTTCTCTCTTCAGTGATATTGTTATGTTGTATTAAGCATCTACTTTATGCAGCCATTATCCCTCACTACTTAACGTATTCAATAGAAACGATACTTTGATTACTCACGTTACTTCATTTAGTACTGGTTACTCAAATCATCTGATTTCCGGTAACCACACATTATTAAAATAATTTTCAGATTTATGCTGAACTTTTGCCTTTTTCTTGCAAAAACTAATAATGCTACGTAACTAGCACTTGGCAGCAGACTCAAGTTAGGCGGCCATGTTTGTGGTTCTATAACTTGACAAAAATTCACGTTCTGGCCGCATGGATCACAGGGCGTTGGTGGGAATGATATTTACTGTTGAGCTCTGTGAAAGTTGCCCACCTATCGCTTGTTGGTGTCGTATGATATGAGATCGGAGTTGAAAAAGATGACCCTGGTATAATCCTGCTTACAAACAATAATATTCATTCTCTTCAGCGACCATACAACTTCCTATAGTGAGGTCCACTTATAATGGCAGTGTTTGATTAGCAATGGTATTGCTATCCTTGTCTATCATTCGCTAAAGCAAATAGCGCTATCTCTTTCTCGCTTTACTCTGTTGCCAGATCGTCTTTTAACAATGTAGAATTAATAATAAATTAACAAATATTTCATCTTCATCATTAAAATTCAGTATGAAATTATTGGAAATATAATTTCGTGCTTAATAAAATAAAATTGATTATTTCAAACAGAAATAAGTTAAATATTATATCAATAAACCTGTATTAGCTACCTCTATAGAAGGCATTGAAAGACAGAGGATCGCAACGTTGTTTTGCTATCTTTCTCCACTGCCATTATAACGTGGACCTCACGATAGAATGGTTTTGTGCATATCATAGAAATATATGAGCAGTGATGAACGAGAGATGATGGGTGAGCTCATTAAGCTAAAGCTGTGTTTCGTAACGGCAGAAGCAGAATCGATTGCAGCGCACCCAGCGGGCAGAAACAGTAATATCAAAGAACTAGTCTTTGACATGATTTTGCTTTATGTGTTATGGGTAATGAACTTTTTGGGTTGTCCAAAGGGAATTCTAAAATGATTATTGGATAATTATTCAGTAAAGTGAATAAATTGCTTTTTATAACTCAGATAACTTTTCCACAATTATTAGTCACTTCAATTATGCTAAATTTTATGCTTTATAGGCATGTCAATCAAAGAGTTAACTTTTCATTTCCTATGCTTGAAATTTGTAAGGGTGAATTATTTGAAGTAACTGATTGTATTTCATTATTAATAAGATATTATTTTATTAACTAGAATCTTCCATTATTAATATATATAATATTATTATAATTATTTTATTAACTAGAATCAATTGCTTTCAGAGTCAATGCATGTTCTTGAATCACATCGTGTATAGGTAGGCCTACTACAATGAGTACCATATTCAACTTCAAAGGCCTATAGCGGCCTATTGAAGCGCTATCGAGAAAAAATCAATCAATAAATGAGTGCTTTTACTTTGGCATTTTTGGAATCTACGGGTTATATTACACAAAGAATAAATATTGTTAATGTTGTAATATTACATTTTTTCTCGATTGGAATCGAATCTTCAATTCGAGATCTATAAACTTTATAGTAAAATATCAGATAATCGATATACGGACAACTTTTTGACTGAGATTTATCGTAATGATTGGTTGCATGTTCCATGGTGTCACCGAGGCTGAGTTGACAGAATTAACAGATCATATAGAGCATATATAAAATTAAATAACATTTTCAAAATAAAGTTTTATTGAGAACAATGTAAAATGTGAATTCTAAACTTGTAATTTATAATTTTTGGTGAAGTCGTCACTGTTTGAGGTGTCTTTTGCTCTTTGCTAGGAGGCTTCCTTCTTCTCTAAAAATGATGGCTGGCTGGTGTTCTAATTTTGTGCTCTATGAATATTTTTCTGTTTAAGTGAATTTTTTAATGTTTAAATGGAGTTTTGAACAGTTTATAGTGTTCTATTTTGTCTATAATTATTTCTTGTGTTTACAAGCCTATAGCCATTGTTTTTTCAACTACATAAGTGGATAAGTATTTAGCTTGTAATGATTTTAGATGCTTGAGTGTGTAAGGTATTGTTCTTTGTGTATTTGTGTAGTATATTGCCAAAATTCTTCTGAAATTATAAGTTGGTTTGCTCTGAACTGGACTTCTCATTCATAGGCAATAGATCCATTCATAGTTTATCAAGAATCTATTACATTGGAGCCGATAACTTTCCTTAGGTTAATAGGGAAAAATAGCTATCCAACCGATTTAGGAGAAATTGATAGCATGGCAACGTTTTTTAGGCAATTTTTATTTTAGTCCCTTTTTGATCTTGGATAGGTAGGTCCCGGCTGATATATCCTAAAAGCTATAAATATTAAAATTATTATTATTATTATGGATTTGTAACACATATGACATGTACAAAGTGTATTCAAACAGGCGAACTAATTCTAATAATTATTGTTCATATAACTATATATTGCTAGAATAAACAGGTTCTGTTATGGTACTTTAAAAAACACATAGCCTATTTTAAAATGGATAATATCTATTAATTATAGAAGGTAACTAGTACCCTTGTGATATTCCAAAATGAAACATGATTAGTTTCACTTGTTCAATAAGGACTCTCTGACACTGACATAATTAGAAACTGCATGCTATGCTTATTTTGAATATTGTTAGGGTAGGCCTACTAGTTATTTTCTATAATATTAACTTTAGAGTTGCCCTATTAAAATTAATACTTTATTAGGGTATTAATTAGAACTAGAGTAGCCATTCAAACTCCTTATTTACTATAATGTTCTAAAAGCTTATTAATTTTAATCAAGCCTTGGAAATATAGCCTAGAAGTAGAATTGAAAGTGATTATATTTGATGTGGCTTGGAACATAATATTTTCAACTTTTGCTTGAGTTTTTTTCATATTCAAAGAATTATTACCCCTTCAATGCAGTACATAAGTACTATTACTTAATTCTTAATGCATACATAATTGTTATACCCTATTTTATATCCAATCAGTCTATTATTTAACTACACGTTACCTCAGCATTTGGTAGTCAGCAATGTTAAATATGTTATTATTTCCAAAAAAGTAAAGCCTTACAGAACCAATAAGTTGTTAATAAGAGTTCGATGCTGTTGGGTTGAATATATTTTAAAACCCTCAAGTATAACCATCAAAACTCATTTTATAGCTTCATGTCACTTGCTGTTTTATTCAAAACTACCTGAATTGAAGCAGTTTGCAGGAGCGATCAGAAGAAGATATATTATTATGAATAACATGAAATAAAACATCAAGATGTACTGAAAAAATGAATATATTTCTTAGATTAGTCCATCTCTGTCTTCTGTAGGCTACTACATCATACATGAATCATATCCATGGAATATTATCATAGTGATTTTCTTTGTCATCCTCTACTTCTGGCTGGTACACCTCTAGCCTGAAATCAAAAAGTTATTGATAATTATTTATTATTCATTATAAAAAAAACTTTGCAAAGTGAATTCTGAAATTGATTGTTTGTAATCTGTATAAGTTTTTAATTATATTTCTTGGGAAAAACCCCCCAATAATGACAAAGTAATATTATATGAGAATTCCAATAAACCAACAATCAGTTAAATTATTATTGGCATCAATCTGTTATTTTGTAATTCTGAATGATTGATTGAATAAATAAATAAATCTCCATGCAGGAATTGGGATTAATCATGGTCCTGACAGAATCCAAGGGCAGGGCAGTGGACTGTGGAGGATAGTTGGTATAAATACCTACAAATAAATCTTTGAATTCTGTGCATAAAAATACTGATAGCTTGAAGTGTGGTAAGTACGCCAATAAAAGACTAAATGATCAACAATATAAGATTTAATATAATAGATGATAATAGTAGGCAGATGGCCACATACAAAAACAATGGTGTCAAATATCTTGGGATCAATAAAATAATAATAGGCAGACGGCCACATACAAAACAATTGTGGCAAATTTCTTGGGATCAATAAAATAATGATAGGCAGGTGGCCACATACAAAAAACATTGAATCAAATATCTTGAGATCATAAAATAATAATAGGCAGATGGCCACATACAAAAGCAATTGTAAGTAGGTTAAGTCTTTGAATCTTTAAATATAATAGGCAGATGGCCACATACAAAACATGAGTCAAATCTTGGGAAAATTACAACATGTGAAATAATGTAGAGACCTACAAATTAAAAAGAAATTAAGGTCAATGAATTAATGACCATTGAAGTCTGACAATAATGCAAGGTAAATAATGATACCTGAAATGAATATAAATTGAGTGCTATAATGAAAGTTATTTACTAGGTACAATAATAATGATTAAAAAATGACAATAAGCTGTAAAAAAATGCTCAGCAAGTAACGTATAAAAATATATGCGGCATAGGCCTTCAGCGATTGAATGTCAAAATAGACTTCGACCAACAATTCATAGGCGTTACTGGCCTTAAATATCACTTAAGAGCTAAGGGTAGCTAATAAATACAATGAGGACAGTCCGGGTTGAATATAGGCGACATGGGCCTTCAATGAATTGAATGTCAAGACAGACTCAATTAGAACGAGTAATAGGTGACAGTGGCCTCAAAATCACTTGTAAAGCCAGGGTAGCTGTCAAATCCAGAGAATTAATAGTTGCTACTATTAAATACAATTATATAGGCGTCAGTGGCCTCAGAAAATCACTTGTAAAGCCAGGGTAGTTGTCAATCCAAGAATAATTGCTACAATTGAATACAATTATATGGCGTCAGTGGCCTCAGAAAATCCTTGTAAAGCCAAGGGTAGCTGTCAAATCCAAAGATATTGCTACAATTGAATACAATTTATAGGCGTCAGTGGCCTCAGAAAATCCTTTAAAGCCAAGGGTAGCTGTCAAATCCAAAGAATAATTGCTACAATTGAATACAATTATATAGGCGTCAGTGGCCTCAGAAAATCACTTGTAAAGCCAAGGGGCTGTCAAATCCAAGAATAATGCTACAATTGAATTACAATTATATATGCGTCAGTGGCCTCAGAAAATCACTTAAAGCCAAGGGTAGCTGTCAAATCCAAGAATATTGCTACAATTGAATACAATTATATAGGCGTCAGTGGCCTCAGAAAATCACTTGTGAAGCCAAGGGTAGCTGTTAAATACAATGAATTAATAGGCGTCGGTGGCCTTAGTGCATTGCTGTCAAGATAGACATTAATCAAATAATAAGTAGGCGTCAGTGGCCTCAGTGAATGAATGTCAAGATAGACATTAATAAAACAATAAATAGCGTCGGTAGCCTCAGTGAATTGATGTCAAGATAGACTTAATAAATCAATAATATGCGTCGGTAGCCTCAGTGAATTGAATGTCAAGATAGACATTAATAAATCATTAGTAGGCATCAGTGCCTCAGAAAATCACTGTAAGCCAAGGTAGCTGTCAATACAATGAATTAATAGGCGTCGGTGGCCTTAGTGAATTGAATGTCAAGATAGACATTAATAAAACAATAATGATGCATACATAAATGAAATTGAAAAGAACGATTTACATAACCTGAATAAATTTTGAAGAGGAGATGCGGCCAGGCAGACAGGCATGACTCCGCAATACCAACAGGAACAGGACATCAGCAAGCGATGAAGTGATCTGGCCATGCGATGACAAGCATGGAAACATCCACTACAGCAGGCGAATCCCCAATGGAAAAGTAGGCTGGAGCGAGTAGAATTCCAAACGAATAATCCGATCTCAAATGTGGAATTTTGGATTGATTTCCAAACGGTAGAGATGATGCACTTGAAAGTTTGAGGTTCACGAGGTGAAGCCAATTGTAGAAAATGGCAACTGAGCCTACACGAGGTTGTAATTTTTGACAAGTTTATCCAATTTTAACAGAGTAACTGAGTGAAGAACTCGATGAATAATTGAATCACACTGAAGAATAGAACAA
>NW_024095128.1:2500-7850 GCF_014356525.2 Nilaparvata lugens
CCAATAATGAACAATATTTAACGTCTTGAGGGGGGCTCTAAAACGAATCTTGGGGGGGTGGGTGTTAATTCGGTAGTTGTCGAGGGGTAAGTGACGACTACTGTCTACAGGGGGGCGGGGTGCCTGAAAATGACAACTCAATCATCAATCAGTAAAATACTTACACAATTGGTCCCGCTAAACCTAAAAGATTTACAGCAGGTGCTACAAATAATAAAATACATAAAATAAAGATATGGCTAACTTTAACAATAAACTAAGGGAAAAACATTCTCATGAAACGGGTGTTTAGGAATTTAAAAGGAGTATGAGGTATGGATGGTCTAAGGATGATTAATAGGGTAGAGGGTTAATGGAATTGGAAAAAAAGGAAAACTCAAAAACTTCAAATCATAAAACTAATTAAATTTAAGATAAAATATACTTGATACTGTATAGAAAGAAGAATCAAAAGATATTAATCTTATTTAGATTTTAAGGATAATACTAAACAAAAAATACAATAAGTGATCGGGAGTCTCAAACATTAATTATCCATCCATATAGTATATGAAAATATACGATATATTATATATATTATGTAAAATGAGTCACTCTAAGCGGCGCGGTGTTTCATAAAAACTAAAATTCATTTTACCAGAAAACTAATATTTATGTAATTATAAATAAAGTAAAAAATTAGTGATTTTCTTATCTAGTGTAGACTAAAGTATTGGAGCAGTACTTTCCCAATTGAAAATCATTTACAATCATTGAACTGGTTTTTTTTTAAACTACTGGATGCTGAATTTGAGGGGGTGCGTCGTGCGCTTGTGTTGAGGGTTCGGTAACTTCACCAAATATTAGAAAATATTTCTACTCATGTGATTAGTCCATGCAGTTACACGTAAACCAGTAGCCTTATTTCAACTGAAACTAGATCATCAAACCGTTTCATAACACAAGCCGTCAACAATAAATGCAAAAAAATGTCATGACATAATAACTAAAACAAAATTACATTTCCTAGTAACTGTGACACAGAATAAACATGTATAACACTTGGAGTAGGCGTGTGAATCCGGAAAGACAATCATGACGAAGAAAATTCAAGAAAAGTTCACATCTCAGCCCTTCAACCCATGAAGCTACTCACTTCAACACAATTAGAGCTATGTGTTACAAGTACTGTATCTAATTTGAGAGATCTGTCCTAGTGGACATTCATGTTACAAAAATAATACCATTTGTCTCCAAGGCAAGAGTAAGTCCAGCAGTGGTAACTCCCTCTCTTTACACTCGCCTCTCTCGATCGCTCAGTCTCGCTCTCTCTCACTCGATCTCTCACTCTCTCTCCACTTTCTTATCCTATCTCCTCTTTCTCTCACTCTCTCTCTCTCTTCAGAGATTAATCATTTTATTAATCAACAATTGATCTTATTTTGATCAATTTCTGTTTTTTCCTTAAATATTCATATTAATTAAAACTTTTACAATATTTCCATTAAAAATAAATCCTTAGTTAATTAATTAAATTAACGTTTTTGTAGAGAGTTAGTGGGGAGGATATTTTAGTATTCTTTCCGAATAATGGAATCTTAATATTATAATCTAAGGACCACTGCGTACAATATGTAACCTATAACACTAATATGAATGTATAAGGAGGCAATATTTACATAGGTACTAAAATAATAAACCTCATTCCAAATCACTTTCTCATGGACAATAAGATCAGCGGAAAAAATTAACTGGATATAAAAAACTGGACATACAGTAATTTCTTCTTCTATTTAGATTATGACTCGAGATTTCTGCTCCAGCATTTTTTTTTCATTAGTTTTTTCATTTTCAGTGGACTCGCTTACCTTTATTTTGAGTACCTATTCCTCTGTTTTTCCTTCCCCCCATTTCTCCTTCTTTTTCTCATTACTTCTCTTATCTTCTTTGCTGCCTATTACATGGGACCATAGTTGGCTAGGTATCTTCCTCTCTTTTTTCTTCTCTTCAAACACACCAAACACTAGCACCATGGTTTTTTATATTTGTAGTAACATTTTATTGTGTTTTATTTGTTTCGTAATCTTTGTAATTTTGTTTTGTCTTGTTTTGTGGGTTTTAATAAATTGAAAAATTGAAATTGATATGTCAAAGCTCGCCATTTATGTAGATGCATAGCAATATAATTATCTATAGTTATATATTACAAATTACTTTTTCATATCATATACAGTTCAATAATATTTCTTAGTCTGTATTATGTAAAATCATCTATAATTTTGGTAGTGAAGCTATTGTAAATAAGTGTATAAGCCAGTATATATTGTAATCTACATAAATAAAGTACTCATAATCAATCAATCAATCAATCTCTTTCTCTCTCTCTAGCATTCTAATATCCCACACTCCCTCTCACTCAGTCCCTCTCTCAAGTCCATCTTCCACCCAGATCACATAACATTAAAACTGTTTCTCCCTCTCTCTCTCACTCTCTCTCCATCACTCTCTCGTCTCTCTCTCTCTCTTTCTCTCCTCTCTCTCTCTCTATCTTTACTAATATCCCACACACTATCTCACTCTGTCCCTCTCTCAAGTCCATCCTCCCACCCAGATCACATAGCATTAAAACCGTTTAAAATTATTGTCAACAGTAGGTCTAACTAACTACCAACTAAACGTCACTCGTACTGTCGCCGACTGTTACAGTTGTAATGCTAACTGTAAAAGGTTACCCAGTCATTTCGGACAGACGCAACTATAACAACTAAGTACGGCAAAACGTTCAGAGGATATTATTTCCTTTTCAGGGTAAGAGGAACACACTCACTCCTACGCCTTACCTGTCCTTTCTTCTGTTTACTCTCTCTGTCTCTGCCATTTCTGGTCCTATTCTCTGTTTCATCGACTTCTCTCTTTTGCAAAAGCTCATTTTCCCTCCCTTTCTCCTCTTAGTCCATTATCTTATCCGTATTTTTCTTCTTTTCTTGTTGTTCATATTCTTGTATATTTTTTCTACTTTTTGCTATTTTCCTTCTTCCAATTATACTTTTCTTTCCACTTCCTCCTTCTTTCCTCAAAATTATCAGTGGCTTTGCTGAATTGTTATTATTCTATGCTGTTCATATTCTCACTAATGGTTCTCTTCCTTTTTATTCGTGATAGTTATTTGTGCAACTAGTGCGTAAAGTGACAGTTTGCTGCACCAAAGAAACGTTACGCACGAGCCGTAGGCGAGTTTCTTGAGTGCAGCTAACGAACTTTGTGCACGTATTTCACATTAAATTTTTCCTACAGTTACCATTGAATATGAAAAGTGGGTAATTATGGGTAAAATTCCCTTGAAATCCATCAATGTTTTCTGTGTAATTTATAATTGATAAAAACCTTAATTTATTGCAATTGAATAATAATAATTAATGAAGGTACATAATAAATAGGCACCGCCATTCTTCACTGCCATATTATACCGTGGACCTCACTATACCACAGTCAGTGTTACGAACTTAATTTTGATTTTCCTGCACTGGTGCTCCATATAACCTACTAACTATTTTGTGTTGTCATGTGCAAATCTGGAGTACGCAAAGTAATACTTGCGCACTAGAGCGGAAAAGTGATTCTTTGCGGCATGCATCAGTGCAGAAATGGTCACTTTCAAGGTATCTGTGGAAAAAAAGCATTATAGTACCCTTTTCTTGAAATTAATTAATTAATAGATTAAAAACGCCAAATGAAAAATACTAGTTTCGATGTTCCACATCATCTTCAGGTTTTAAAAGTAAATTTCAAATAATCGTTTTACCAAGTTTTTGTTATTCTAATATTATCTTCAAGTAAAAGTTTTAGCAGCTGCCCGTACCCGTACATACATGAATACATACATTTTAAGAAGATATGGTTCTCTTCCATATAATCTCCTATCTTTGGTTTTAAAATCTTCCCATCTTTCAAATTTATTTATATCTTTAGCTTATGATCTTCCATTTCCCATCTTCCACTTTTTTCTCTGGAACCTCAGTTTCCTCTTTCTTTTTGTTCAATTCCTTTCCCTGTAATAAACTATTCCTTCATCTTATTCCTCACATTTCTCAATAACGCTCACATTCATCGTTTATCTTCATTCTCTTCTTTTATTTCATTTAATTTCTCTAATTATTTTCTTCATTCCCTCTTTATCTCTTCTCTTAAAAAACATTTTCCATATTCTCCTGTTCCCTGTTCTCTCTCAACCTGGCCAAAGTAGTATAAGGAGAGTTCCTCCTTCATAATCCGACCAATTTAAAAAGATTACAGGGTACAAATGTGAAGCGATACTTCTATGACTAATGTACTTAATATTTATATTATGTCATGTCACAGTTGTTAAGGAAGCAATACTTAGTTGGCCATCATGATACATTACCCTTGTGAACGTAGAATATAATGTTATATTATATACTTTATTATTCTACGGTTTACTCACTTTATTCTATGTATAAGAACATACCTACTTTATAAAACGAACAATGAATCCTTTCTTTTGAAAAAAATCAAGTACCTAAATGAAAGATTTTCTTCTTCTATTTCCCATCAAGTTAATCTCTCTTTAATAATCATTATCCTGAATTTGATGAGAGACGAGGCTGTCTATTAAGACACTTGATTATCAATTTATACTTGTTTCTCTCTCTCTCTCAGATATATATACCTACTGGATGTTTATCATTATTTAAGATTCTGTTGGTAATATCAGAGATGACAGGAATAATCTAGTTTTCTTGAATAATATTGTTTCAATAAGTTTTTTATGTAGTTTCTATAAGTTTTCTTTGAATAATATAGTTTTCTTTACTCTATGGTAATATAGAGACGTTGAAAGATGAAAATAGACTCACAGTTTTTGGAGGTTTCCCATAAATTTTGAAACTCATAACTGTTTGTGGATAAGCGACATTAAGCATCATCTTTGGGGTAGCTTCTTATTACGAAAAAATTGGTCGGTTCATAAAACTCAATACACAAAAACAGAAATAATAATAATCAACTAACAGAGAAATAACGAGGAATGATTTATTACGGACAATTTTTCAACAAAATTGGAAGAAATTATTGTACTGTATTTACAGGGAGAAACTAGCTCAAAAAGTTGCAGTAGTGCAGATTAAGTTATAACCTATGGTCATTCCCAACTCTCGCCAATTAAGACGTCAAAGCGGGCTATTCCAAGAACAGCAAATTCTAAAAACAGTAGACGTCGCAAATTGAGTAATGAACACGTCAGGTGCACACGATTTATTGGTGAAGGCTTCCATTATTGGGAAGCTGAATATGGAATGCAATCACTTTTTAGAAGCTCACTTTCATAGGTACAGAGTCGACAAATAATATTATG
>NW_024095129.1:0-8069 GCF_014356525.2 Nilaparvata lugens
TCTCCATTTCAAGTGATGTGCTTGTTGGCTGCTAAGGGATTGGTTTGGAATGATGCAATCTGATTCGCGAGTGCTCTGCTCTTAATAACTTATTCCAGTGTAATTCAATATCTGTTTTGATGAGTTGATGTTCACAGTTGCGTTGCGAAGCCTCGAAATGCCTTGAAGTGATTCGAATGGGAATCGAGCTCATTAAACTCATGAGCTACTGAACTGAGTGAGTGGTCAGAATTGGTTTCATATATTCCTGTCCTCCCCCACTTACTCATTCTATGTTTGTCTCACTCACTCACTCACTCTCTCACACATTCTTTCACCTCTCAATTCCTCTTAATGACTGAATTACTCCCTCCCTTATCCTATTAATCACTGTGTCTCTCCCAATCTCTCTATCTCTCTATCTCTGATGTGGGATCTATCTCGAGCGGGCTTTATCTTGTCTTTGAAAAAATATCTTATAGAGAAAATGACTGAGTCTGTCCAACCCTAGAGCACTGCATGACAAATATTCTAATCTCCCTTCCTTTCTATTCTTCATTCCATTCATTCATCCATCTTACATAATTATATCATCATCTCATCTGAACATTTTATGTTCTTTGGTATTGTATATCGTCATTATCACTCAATCAATTTCTAAAATCTTGATTAAATCCCACCCTACAACGTTTGTTCCATTCATCTATTTTGAATCATTAATGCAATATTGTACTCCCTATTACTAATTCTAATAGGAATAAGAATAAGAATAGAATTATTTTATTCACGTAGTCACAATACATTCTGGTTGTACACGATTACAATAAATACAGTATAGCAGCTAATTATGCAACAAATTCACATATTATGAAAACTTATTGATACAATGGAGATTAAATCGGCGGTGTTTCAACAATGAATAAATGATAATCTCAATAAATCCCACTATAAATTATAATATGTGTTGGGGTATAAGTAATTAGTTGCTTATGAGTGTTATAATTACTATTTACAACTTCATTCACTGATATGGGATTAAAGTTTTTTATAATAAAATTAGTAAAAATTCATAATACAAACAAATTATGAATTAGTAGATAAATATTAATGTTTCTATTAAGGATAATAATGAGAAATTAATTTCTAGAAAAATGAAACAGTAAAGAGAAGAATGAAGAATAAATAGATTCAATATTTACAGTCTAACTAAATTTTCACATTTTCCACTCCAATATCATCAACCAACCAGGAAAATGAACTTTTTTCTTGAACCTGTGTCTATTGAATTCTTCCCTAATGTACTTGGTATTGGATTTTTAATTTTTGTCCCAAATATATGTATTTCTTTGCCCAAATGTAGTGTTCATCCTTGGTACTATTAAATTCGTGTTTCTCTGCCTTGTTTGATGGTTATGATCTACCAGTCTTATGTGTTCGTTGTTTCTCCTCATTCGCGTGATGATAGCCTGGATGTAGAGTTGTCTTACACTCAGTACTTTACTGTCCTTGAAAAGAATGTTCGTGGGGAATTGATTCTCCTTGAAGCCTATTATTTTAGTATTTTTAATATCATCCATCTTATTCAATCATCCCATAATTCTAGAGTCAAATTACATATTCACATGTTATAATATAATATTCCCAACACCTCTATTCCATTACAACCCGGCCGTGTGTTGATGGGGAGGATATTATTTTATATCTTTCTTAGAGAATCGACATTATTTGTTGAAACACCGCCGATTTATGAAGTTACATTACATTTTATATTTTGGTATTCTAATTGCATTTAATCTTTATTGTCATTGATTAATTGTTTATACTTTGTATAATTCGCTGAATAATTAGCATTACCCTCATTTAATGTAAACTAGTGTATAAGCCAGTAAATATAGTAACATACATAAATAAGGAAATCTAATCTAATCTCTCTCTTTCTCACTTATTCTCTTTCTCTCTCTCTCTCGCATGATGTACGTCTCTTAATTATTTGCACGCACAAATAGTACACCACCAATCATCTTCGCTCAACCGCAATGTGGGATCATTATTGATAATGTAACTTGATCACTGTTCCGAGTTGTGAGTTGTTGAGCTCTCGTACTTTCACGAACCTGTGATGTATCCTAACAGCATTATTAATCAACGGGGGAACTGTACTCCGGACCACATTACTAATTCTCACCCTAGATCCACTCCTTCTTGTCGAAATCAGCCAGCAGCACTGCAGGAGAGACCAGTGTTAAACCATACGAGAGAACTTTAGAAGTATACATATTTTTAGAACTTTAGAAGATACATTACGCCTGGTTTCCATTAGTAGAGTTTTGTGGCGAATCATATGATTGTCACCTTTGATGTTTTAAACTGGCAAAGTTCAATTTTGTCATTCAACATTAAAATTAATTCATCATTCATTTAGTTCCATTCAATCAATTTCACATAGGAATCAAATAAAATCAAATTCCTATATTGGTGACCCGACGATTAAAAAGCAAGAATTTTCACAAATATTTTGAGTGAGTATTTAAAGAGTACAAGACAAAAAGTTAAGTAATTTCAACTGGAATACGCATAGTGTTGATTTATTTGGTTTTTTCAATGGAATTTCATCTTCAATTTGGAATTTTAAAACTTCATAAGAATTGGTGATTTGTGAAACTTCAGAGTAACGGTTTTTCATCTTCAAAATGCTCTCAGTTGTTACTGTGGTTAGTTAAACAGTCGTTACTTGAACATGATTAAAATTCAATACCAAGAACATTCATGATGTTGAACTTCAATTATTTACATGAATATTTCTTATTTGAAACTTTGCTTCTTTCAAAAAATTACCTTTGAAAGAAAGTTGCTGGCCAGTATACTATGGCAACCACTTGCTTTCTTTTCAAAAAATGTATCTTTGAAAGAAAGTTGCTGGCCAGTATACTATGGCAACCTCTTGCTTTCTTTTCAAAAAATGTATCTTTGAAAGAAAGTTGCTGGCCAGTATACTATCGCAAGCTACTTGCTGTTTATGAAACGGTACAGCATTTTCGCGACCTCTTAGAAGGACATCCCTTCACTATCTGCACAGACCACAAGCCTCTAGTCTATGCTTCCCACCCATTCAACTCCACAAACTCAACCCATCAACAATCAACCAATCAACTCCACAAACTCAACCCATCAACAATCAACCAATCAACTCCACAAACTCAACCCATCAACAATCAACAGATCAACTTCTACCAATTCAACTCAACCAATTAAATTCGACACTGAGTTCTCCAGCATACATCCTTCAAGACGACTAACCTCAGCATTCCCACCCTGTTCCAGAAAAAAAATTGAGCGTCAAATTCGGATGGCCAAATCATCTGCCCGGGGGGGGGGTAATGTGGCGAATCATATGATTGCCACCATTGATGTTTTAAACTGATGTTTTAAACAATAATGAATGTTCCGTATTGTCATTTCAAGTTAGTTCTGTTCACTAAACAACACACTTTACATAGGTACTATTCGCAATTGTAGTGAAAAAAGTTACTCGACCAAGTGAGTAGAGTAGAGTTAGCTCGGTAGAGTTAGTATGCCAGTGACTCGACCACTAACTCTACTAGTAGTAAAGTTCAGGCTAACTCGATGGTGGAAGGCACGGATGTGATTCAAAGTTTCAGATGGTGTATGAAATGTCTACTATTCAAAGATCAATGGAAATGATTAATTAATGGGAGAACAATAATTGGAATCATTAAAAACATCATCGTCATCATGGATTAGGCTCTTAAAGCCTGTTCCGACGTCCATCTTTTCCTCGGCCTACCAATACTTCTTCTGTTTATTGAAGAACAGCAGTTTATTAATTAATGGGAGAACAATAATTGGAATCATTAAAAACATCATCGTCATCATGGATTAGGCTCTTAAAGCCTGTTCCGACGTCCATCTTTTCCTCGGCCTACCAATACTTCTTCTGTTTATTGAAGAACAGCAGTTTATTATTAATACTGAGCAATATTGCTCCACCTCCCTCACGGAGGAAAAATGCCCTGTTAAAGGAGTTCAAAAAGATTTCCGATAACCCAATGCTCCAATTCATGAAGACCTTCCCGACCTAGAATAGTCGCCTCAGATCTAGAAGGCCTTCATTGACATCTGCAAAGATTTGGTTAGAACCAATTTCAACATAGACTCAGAGTGAAATGCTGCTTGGAATTTGCAAGCACCTGACCAATTGGCACGGCTTATCAAGCCAAAAAGAGCCAGAAGGTTTCAGGCTTCCCCGTCCCCACCTTTGGAAGGGATTAAACAGGGTGCGAACATGAACATGGTGTATGTGGGGACAGTCTGCATAAATGGGGGATCATTCCATCACCTGAATGTGACTGTGGAGCTCCAAAACAACTTTGAAACATATAACTGAGTCTGTCCTGTCAGGTTGTACCCCCATGCCGTTGAGGATTTTGTGAATGCTGCACCAGCAGCTCTTGAATGGTTGGCTGATTTGGACTTAGCTTTATAATATGTCTAGTTTATCTTTTGTAATTATGTTAATAAAACTACTGGCTCTCTCCATTTGCATAGTTTTATATTTTGACTTTTTTAATTTAATGACAATCAATTATTATAATTGAGCGCATAATTCATATTTGAGAGTAAATGTGTCAAAATGCCATACGCTATATATATATTATTGGCACAGTAAAGAAGTTTTCTCTGCTTATGATTATTTGATGGGTTATGATCTTGTGGCCTTCTATGAACAATCATTCGAATAAAAATATGAAATAATGACGTAAATATTCAAGTCACCCATTCAAACTAGCAGATTGAAAAATCTATCTAACATAAGATATAGAATAATAATAGCTGTTCATTGTCACGATATTATATATTTCACGTTGGAAATAGTAGGATATAATTTTTTATCCATCCAAATTGTCCAAGTGAGAATAATTCAGAATTAATTATCCATAATAAAGGAAAGAATTAGCTTATACACGTACGGGATAGGGAATGCATGAATGACGCATCATCACGTCTCAACTACTCAACTGATTAATTTGAGATTTTGCATATAGATTCTTAATATAACGAGGATGGTTATAGGTCTATTTTAAATTCGTCAAGATTTCAGTAGGTCGAGTTCTCAGTTTTCAATTGGATCCTTGCGAAGCACGATTTACTTGCTAGTTATCAATAAGTGCCACGACAATGAGACAAAAATTTTTATCTGAAAAAATCTGGTGTGGCGCACTCACACAACTTTCCTTGCCGTTATGAAAATGATCACCTGACGCTAGGTTCCCGCGCATCTCAAGTCTACTATTCAAAGATTTGAGCCAGCTGGTGACAGGGCAATAACGCTGGAGACACACAGAGGTCTGCTATCTCTTCATAGTGAATGATTAATAGATCAACATAATTTGGAATGAATAATCACATTTTCTCGATTTGAAGCTTATTTTCAATTTTAGGTGAAAATGTTACTGAACATTAATTGTAGAGTTTTATGCTCAATACTCACTTGATTTTTTTTTGTTTCAATTGTATGAAGCCTGATAATGGGGAATCTATGCATTGATGGGGCGGAGCTCCTGAAATTTTTACAGATATGAGCTTGGCTGTTGATAGAGCTTATCGATGACTATTTTAGTATGATTTGATCAAAATCGTTGGAGCCGTTTCCGAGAAAATCACGCAAAACCCTGTTTTTGACAACATTTCGCCTTTTAGCCGCCATCTTGAATTGCATTTGGTCGAAATTGTCGTTTCGGATCCTATAGTGAAAGGACCTAAGTACAAAATTTCAGTCATTCCGTTAATTGGGAGATGAGATATCGTGTACACAGACGCACATATACACACACACAACACACACACACACACACACACACACACAACACACACACACAGACCAATACCCAAAAACCAGTTTTTTGGACTCAGGGGTCCTTGAAACGTATAGAAATTTAGAAATTGGTGTACCTTAATTTTTTTCGGAAAGCAATACTTTCCTTACCTTTGGTAATAGGGCAAGGAAAGTAAAAATAACAAATTCATTCATTTAATAACTATAAAAGCGGCTGGTAATCAGTAATTCTTCCATCTCTATTTCTTCACGGATTAGGATTATATTGATACTTATCAATAGTCTACATAATCAATGAGTGATTTATACATAAGACTGAAATAAATGATTGATTAACTGTGTCATACCATAAAGGACGTATATTACTTATTTAATCTGTGGTCTTACCATGAAATCGGTCAATCTATCCATGACTAGAAATACACCTATATCATCCTACCAATCGCAAAGATTATTTTCGTTCAACAAAATGGAGTTGATGTAATGACGTAGTAGCATCAGCCAATGAGAGCTCGTTGTGGGGCGTGACTTATACTAGGCCCTGGAGAGAGCTTGCACGTGATTGGTCGACGTCTTGTGATGAAGGAAGTCTTTCAAACTGGCATCCACCAATGGAAATGAAAAGGGACCTTCTGTAATATATTGTATTCTTCTTTAGATCAATCACAAAAAGTTGCACACATTGACATTACGAACATAATGAATTCTATTGATGAACTTTTGACCTTGAAATCGGGTATCAATGTTCAGAGATGGAGAAATTATTATACTATCCACGGCTATGCTATATCATAGAGAAACAATAGCATAAGCACGGTATGTAGAAGAAGACGGTAGGTGTCACGCGCATGTTTGTGCTAAATTTCCGGTGTAGCTGACGTCATTTCATATCCAATCATCTGTTTTTAACAAAAATAAGTTTCATAAATTGCCAATAGGTGTTAAAAACGTCGGTTGGTGGCGATGACGCAATCTAGCTGGCTGACCACTGCGCACACATTTCATGACCCCTACCGTTTTCATCTAAATACCGTGAGCATAAGTAGATATCCCATGGCATGGGGCGTTTATGTCGCAACTTTTACTGCTATCTCAGCGATAGCCCACGTAGTTATTTTCCCGTGAAGCTTTATGACGCTGGTAGTCTCTCATATTGCCGTTCATACACTCTCACCCGGTCAAAACAGTAAAAATCAACAATAATCGACAGTAATCGTCTTGGGATAACAGTAAAAGTTGCGACATAAACGCCCTATACCATGGGATATCTACTTACGCTATTGTTTCTCTATGACTATATTAATCATGTTCATGATACTGATTCAATATCTGCTAAGAAAAAAAAATTTCATTAAAACGTCCACCAATCTATTGCTTTCTCTAAAACTGTCATCGTCAATCATGGGTGATGTGAGAGATTTTTTCCAGAAAAATTCACTGGTCAGTGAATCACATTTCAGAGCAATCCTTTGTGCGATAATCAGAGGTAAAACAATGAAAGTCATATCAACTGGACATTACCGATCACTCACTGATGGAAAACCAGTTCATGCTTTCCCCTCTCTAATGACTGATTAGATTAATTAGTCGAATTACTAAGCATTTATCAACAGACCGAGCTCTGGTAAATTAATTTGCTTGACATTAGTGTTGAATCATTGGGCCATATGAATAAAGTTGAGCATTTGCTTATACTTCTAAAATATGGAGCATTCGCTTCATTTTCTATGAATAAACGTGAGCAAAACATTTTGCTCATGCTCATCAAAAAAATAGTTTGAGCATTTGCTCAAAAGTAAAAGCTTTTGCTCAAATTGTATGAATAAACTAGAGCATTTGCTCAACTTGAAGGAAATGCTTCAAAAAAGGTGAGCTAGTCTAGAGCAGCTTATCACCTTTTGCTCATAGTAAAATGGCTCACTAATTCGTATGAGGAAGAGGAAACTATAACCAGATCGATCACAACCAATAGTTGAGAACTATAAAACTCTTTTTAGATTCAATCATGATATAATGATATCACCATCGTCCCTACAAAAGAATAAATACAAAAGATAGCTACCTGATATAAAGATAGCCATCACAAAATAGGAAATAGGCATTTAAGAAGATGAGAGTGTAGACGATTTAGAAGGCTTTTATATTATAAGAATATGCTGAAGATTATTATAGAGATAACATTTTTCACGCTATTATTTCAAAATTCTAAACTAACTTATCAATTGTAAAATTCTGT
>NW_024095130.1:0-8020 GCF_014356525.2 Nilaparvata lugens
TTCTGTCGAATCACGCATGGTATCATGCAAGCACAAGAACATTTTTAACTCCTTTTGTTAATGCTAAATTATTATCGATCTGTGAATCAAATTCTGAATCTGCACTGTATGATCATATATTTTATTATAATATATTTCAATTTCGTAATTTCGTTTTCTGAGTTCGATTATTTCTTAAGCCTGTCATTATTGTGTCTGATACGTTCTATATCATCAAGAACCGATCGAATACGATCATTGAAATAATTGAATTAAGCTGGATATTGGAACAGTCTAAGTGGATGTAGCGTGGGGTCAGATCGAGATATTTATTCTTTGTCCTTACCTGCTCATATATCACTTTTATCTGTTACCAACCTCGACTTAGGAGCGAACACATCAACTTGTACAGCAGATGCAGCCGAGATCATATAAATTCCTACAATAGAGCTTAAAACCCGACAAGACTCTGTTCTCGAAGTATATTCTGAACGATATTTGGTCCAAATACCGTATTTTAATCCTTCAGAACTTATTAGAGACGCAGTCCCGTAAATTATCTACATCGGGATTTTTGCTCGACCTGTATGATTTTGTATGCTCATTCTTCACAGGTAATAATTTTAAGGTATCCGTATTCAGTGGTTTAGCGATCGCTACACTGCTTATAAAAAATTTCATCATTATACAATCTGTCATTAGAAGAATCGGGTGAGCGAGCGTTTAGGCCTCCCGCGATTCCGACAATTGTATTGAATCTTTTAGTGAATCAATCAGTCTGGTGTACACTCAGCGTCCACACACGCAATTGCCAAATTTATAGTCCATACACCATTGACTCAGTACAAGATTCACCATACATACGTGAGGCATTTAAATACAGCATTACATCACCCTACGTGTATTGTCCTATCCTTGGAGGTGAGAGTGACTCCCCCAGGAAGAGCTTTACAATAGCTATTTATAAGCCCTATCAACTGACATGAGTCTCATGTCTGAGAAAATTGCAGGAGCTCCGTAATATTCCTGATAAAAATGACAGTTACCAAAAAAACATGTTTTTCACGATTTTCTCAAAAACGGCTCTAACGATTTTTTTCAAATCTATACCCTGTATAGTTATTAATTATTAGCTCTATCAACTGACATGAGTCTTTTTCCTGGGGTACTAATGGGGGGTCCACCCAATCCTTGAGAAATGGACTTTCTAACCTCCTTCTCGTGCATGAGATAGGTAGGTACACGGTTTTTACTTTTTCTTCTTCCATATACCGTGAGTACGGTAGGTAGAGCAGTTTATAAAAAGAACACAGTCATAGTCAAGATATTTCATCTGATATTTCATCTGATTCATCTTTGACGAATTTCAAAAAAAAATCATCGAATTTCACAATTTACATAAAGGAAAAAGTACTCTGAAAACAATTGTATATACACATTGTGGAGCGTTTTTTAACGGCTTCACACATGTAGAGTGAATCTTGTACTGAGTCAATGGTGTAGCGGCTATAAATTTTGCAATTGCGTGTGTGGACGCTGAGTGTACACCAGACTGATTGATTCACTACAAGATTCAATACAATTGTCGGAATCGCGGGAGGCCTAAACGCTCGCTCACCCTTGATTCTTCTAATGACAAATTGTATAGTGATGAAATTCTTATAAGCAGTGTAGCGATCGCTGAACACTGAAGACGGATACCTTAAAATTATTACCTGTGACGAATGAGCATACAAAATCATACAGTCGAGCAAAAATCCAATGTAGATAATTTACGGGACTGCGCTCTAATAAGTTCTGAAGGATTAAAATACGGTATTTGGACCAAATATCGTTCAGAATATACTTCGAGTACAGAGTCTTGTCGGGTTTTAAGCTCTATTGTAGGAATTTATATGATCTATGGCTGCATCTGCTGTACAATTGATGTGTTCGCTCCAAAGTCGAGGTAGGTAACAGATAAAAGCTGATGTATGAGCAGGTAAGGACAAAGAATAAATATCTCGATCTGACCCCACTCGCTACATCCACTTAGACCTGTTCCAGTATCCAGCTTAATTCAATTATTTCAATGATCGTATTCGATCGATTCCTGATGTTATAGAACGTATCAGACACAATAATTGACAGGCTTAAGAAATAATCGAACTCAGAAAGCGAATTAACAAAACTGAAATATATTATAATAAAATATGTAATCATACAGTGCAGGTTCAGAATTTGATTTACAGGTTGATAATAATTTAGCATTAACAGAATAGTTAAAAATTTTCTTGTGCTTGCATGATACCATGCGTGATTCAACAGAATTTTACAATTGATAAAATTGAACAGTTTTGAAAAAATAATGAAAAAATGAATTTATGAAATATTTTTAAAAATGTTCGGGGTCGTGGTTCAGGCAGCGGAGGATAGTTAATCAACTACAAAGTTCGTATGAATTAAATATTGAATAAATTTTAGGCTCTTAATAACTAAAAGCGCTTGTCGGCGTGGCCAATAATTTAACGAAGAAAAAATTTATGTTTCTGCACTGAAATATTTTTCGAAGCGTAGATTGGGGCCCCTTTTAAAACTTATAACTCACGTGAATTTCCTTGGCGGTCGTGGTTTTCTTCTTTAGATCAAAAATCGTTTGATCGGCGGCAATCCAGGCTTCGGTTTCAGCACGTGGGGAATTTTGATTTAATATCTCCTTCACCGAATTAATTAAGGGATAATTTACTTTAAGCTTTTAAATTTATCGATTGATGAAAACAGAAATTTACAAATAACAAATAAATTGGCCTAAAATATCGGCTCACAAATAGAACATTTAAAATCGAACAAGAAATTTTCACAAATAGGTCTTTGGTAACTATAAAAAGAGATCTGCACGGTGAGGATTTCAAAAGGGAAGTGAAGTCTTTTCTCTAAGCTTCTAGGCTAGACCTTGCTTCTCAGAATCTCGATGTAATAATTTGCATAAAAATTTGCCATTGGTAGAAAACCTGTGACGTAAACATGACGTCAGTGGCAAGCAGTAGAATACAATTCCTTTAATTACAATAATAATTCAATTTATGTAATTCTTAAAACTGCTTAATCTTATAGACATAGTTCCTCTCATACAATGTACATGTGCTAGTGTAACTGATAAGGCAGGGTTGTTGTCTGATAATAGATTAACATGTGTTGCTTTCAAACGATCACCTTCTTGGTGCTATTTCTATGCACTATGATTGGCTTAGGCTGGCCAAAGAGATTTAATTACCATGTGGTTCAGTTGAATTAAATCGTTAATGAATTAATACTCTTGTACAATTTTTATTAGGTTTGAGATTGTTATAATTAATTTCTGCCATTTTATCAATAATATAATTTCATGCTATGACCTATTTAGTTACAATAAGACCTGACATATAATATAATTTCTTAAATAATAAATAATTTCAACGATAATACATACATTTTATTTTTTTATTTGAAATTCTTGGTCCTTTATTGATAGTTTTATAATTTTTAGAGATGGTATTATATCTTACGTGAAGCCAGCATGACATTGGACAATACTTTGAATCAGTCAGCTGCGTTCGAACTGTTTTAAAAACATCTGATCGATAGTAAACAAAGTGTAACCTCAAATCAATGAGCAATTCATAAACAATTTGTGCTTTATTTGCAAAATAATTATAATTTTATTGAATAATTTTCCTAGAAAATATCCGTTACAGAACGGTACTCTTATCTATATACAGTTACTGATAAGTAAGCTTTATCGCTCGGTCGCTAACTATTCCTTTAGCAAATTCTTTCATTTTAAAAGGTAATCACAATTTTTCTCTCTTTTCATGGGGTCTATTTGAAAGATTCATCACAACATATACAGTAGTCTGATCGTAGTTGCAAATATGTTGCCGTCAATCGTCATTATGTTATTCCCCTAGATTATTCTCGTTTGATAATGAGGCTTATAGTTCATTGAGCAAGGAAAGTTGTGTGAGTGCACTACACCAGATTTTTTGGTTCTATCTAGAAAATTCTTTCTAAAATTGGGTTGTGTTATACAGAGCTTCACATTATTATTGTTTCAGAAATGACTTTCAATCTTTGAATGTAATTTTTTAATGAATAACGTTCATAACAACCAAATAAATAACTTGCAAAATATTTTAAATTCACTAGAATTTGGAGTTTAAAACCTATAACTATCATGAGCCTTTTGCTCTATCCCTGTCATTGCTAAATAATTTGTAATTGTATTGATAAATAGATGAATAAACACAGGCGTGCTCTGTTCCTCATGTCTCTACGAAATTAAGAAATTCTGGTGTGGCGCACTCACACAATTTTCCTTGCCGTTATGAAAATTGATCACCTGACGCTAGTGTTCTCGCACATCTCAAGTCTACTATTCAAAGATTTGAGCCAGCTGGTGACAGGGCAATAACGCTGGAGACACACATGAGGTCTGCTATCTCTTCATAATGAATGATTTAATGGAATCAACAATAATTTGAAATTGAATAATCACATTTTCTCATTTAAAGCTTATTTTCAATTTTAGGTGAAAATGTTACTGAACATTAATTGTAGAGATTTTCATGCTCAATCTACTCCACTTAATTTTTTTCTGTTTAAATTGTATCTGAAGGCTGATAATTGGGAATCTAAAATCGAACTTTGCATTGATGGGTCGGAGCTCCTGAAATTTTTACAGATATGGGACTTGTGGCAGTTGATAGAGCTTATCGATAACTATTTTAGGTATGAATTTGATCAAAATCGTTGGAGCCGTTTCCGAGAAAATCACGAAAAAAACCTTTTTTTGACAACATTTTCGCCATTATAGCCGCCATCTTGAATTGCATTTGATCGAAATTGTTCGTGTCGGATCCTTATAGTGAAAGGACCTTGAGTTCCAAATTTCAAGTCATTCCGTTAATTGGGAGATGAGATATCGTGTACACAGACGCACATACACTCATACACACACACACACATACAGACCAATACCCAAAAACCACTTTTTTGGACTCAGGGGACCTTGTAACGTATAGAAATTTAGAAATTGGGGTACCTTAATTTTTTTCGGAAAGCAATACATTCCTTACCTATGGTAAGTAATAGGGCAAGGGAAGTAGAATGTGATTCACTACTTTTTCAAGGGTAGAGTTTCATTGATAACCTCATACCGAAATAAAATCCCACAGTTTAGTACCATTCAAACATTATAATTCTTTGTTTTCATGCTCTTGAATGAAACTTGATTCATCCAGTCAGTCTGCAGATTCTTGAATTAGAATAAACAGGATTTCTCAGTACAATATTCCCATAGTCAATGACAACTGTTTCTGGAGGAGCTGAAAAATTATTGCTAATGAAGGTGCATTTTTTTCTCACAGCCTGAGCAATGTTCAGGGTTTTGAAGCAGGTAATTTATGTGTAACCGTGATTTTCGAGTGAGAATTACTGTCTCTGGGAAGGTTCACAATACTATATATCTATATTTTGCATATTTATACGAGTACCTACATACTTTGAAACTAATATTGAAATAAAAATGATTATTATTCATAAAAACTGTGCATAGCCTTGTCTTTGTGAATAGAGGTTCCTCCTACCCTCTCTCCTCTGTCTATCCTCTTCTCTCTTTTTAGTTTTTCTCCGTCATAATTATCATTATCATCATCATCATCATCTTTATTCTTCTTCTTCTTCTTCTTCTACTTATTTTTCTCCTCCTTCTTCTCTTCTTCTCCTTCTTCCTCTTCTTCTTCTTCTTCTTCTTCGTCTTCTTCTTCCTCATTATCATCCAATTTCGAATAGTAAAAATTCATCCAGTTACATTCAAATCCTGGACTACAACCTCGTTTTTGAAACAGCCCAATTAGAATTATTTTATTCTTCATAACTGATGTTTGCAGTCTACATTATCCTTCTGTCAATTTCTCTCACTCTCTCTCTCTCTCAGGGTTGTGTGGCAGAGAGGACCAGGAGTCCTAATTCCGCCCTAATAAAGGCATATAATCAATCAATCAATCAATCTCTTTTTTGGTAGAGAGTTAGTGGGAAGGATATTTTTAATATTCTTTCCGAAGAATGGACATTGATATGTCCAAAGCTCCGCCAATTTATGTAGATGCATAACAATATCATCTATAGCTATTACCAATTGCTTTTTTCATATCACATGCAGTTCAAAAATAATTTTCTTTTGTCTATATTATGTAAATTCATCCATAATTTTGCTGTATTGTATTCAAGTGTAAAAGCCAGTATATATTGTAATCTACATAAATAAAGTACTCAATCAATTAATCAATATCTTCTTCTCTCTTTATAGTCTTTCTCCATCGTCATTATCATCATCATCACATTTTCTTCTTCTTCTCCTCTTCTTCTTCTCTTCTTCTTCTTCTTCTTCTTCTTCTTCTTCTTCTTCTTCTTCTCCTTCTCTTCTTCTTCTCCATTTGTTACATATTTATACTCTGGACTACAACCTCACTATTGAACATCCCAAGTATAATCATTTTATTCTTCATAGATGTGTGTAGTCTACATTATCCTTCTCTGACTCACTCACTCTTTTTCTCTTCTTCTCTTATTGTTTCACTATGTTCTCTCTCATTCTCATTGCCTTTGCCTTGTTCTGCGGAAACATTTCGTGTTCCTCATCATTTTCCAAGCGTGGAATTTGTAATTAGGATAAAAAAATGGATAATGACCTTAAACGTAGGTAGCCTACGTTGGTGAAACAATTTCATTGTTTTCTGGACCTCATGATTTACTGTTAGATGAATAATTTCTAGTAAGATTTAACTTCCTGCTGGTCGTTCATTCTGGATTGTTGGAGCATCAAAGGAATTAACTCATTCATGGAAAAATTATAATAATTTCTCTACTAGAAATTCATTCATAGTAGGTAACGTAATATTGTTTGTCTCATGGCCTTGCTATGAACTGTAATTAAAAACTTATTACAGATGAAAATTACTGAGCTATTGCAATTATTCGAATGCCAATTAATTAATTATTAGTATTCAACGAAAATCCAAATTAAATGCTGTAATTCACCCCGAAGACTTCTGCTACT
Source organism: Nilaparvata lugens (assembly GCF_014356525.2). Classification (NCBI taxonomy): domain Eukaryota; kingdom Metazoa; phylum Arthropoda; class Insecta; order Hemiptera; family Delphacidae; genus Nilaparvata; species Nilaparvata lugens. The sequence goes on from NW_024095130.1 coordinate 7,055, forward strand.
GCAAATATTGACAACAGGGTAAACGGATAGATGGTAATTCGATGAGCGCTACTATTGAAAAAATCTGGTGTGGCGCACTCACACAACTTTCCTTGCCGTTATGAGAATTGAACACCTGACGCTAGTGTTCACGCGCATCTCAAGTCTACTTATAAACAAAGATCTAAACCAGCTGGTGACAGGACAATAACGCTAGAGACATACGAGGTCTGCTATCTCTTCATAGTGAATCATTTAAGAGAATCAACAGTTGCCAACAGTTTGCAATTGGATTATCACATTTTCTCGAATTTCGAGATTATTTTCAATTTTAGGTGAAAATATAACTGAACATTAATTGTAGAGATTTTCATGCTCAATCTTTTCCAATTGGAATTTTTTGTTCAAATTGTATCTGAAGCCTGATAATTGAAAATCTAAAATCAAATTTTGCATAGATGATGCAGTGCTCCTGAAATTTTTACAGATATAGGACTTGTAGCAGTTGATAGAGCTTATCAATGACTTTTCTAGGTATGAATTTGATCAAAATCGTTGGAGCCGTTTTCGAGAAAATCGCGAAAAACCCTGTTTTTGATAACATTTTCGCCATTTCAGCCGCCATCTTGAATTGCATTTGATCGAAATTAATCGTGTCGGATTGTAGGTTCTTATTGTAGGGATCTTGAGTTCCAAATTTCAAGTCATTCCGTTAATTGGGAGATGAGATATCGTGTACAGACGCACGTACACTCATACACACACACACACACACCACCACACACACACACACACACACACACACACACCACACACACAACACACACACACACACACACACACACACACACACACACACACACACACACACCACACACACACACCCACACCAACACACACACACCACACACCACACACACACACCACACACACACACACACACACACACACCACACACACACACAACACACACACACACACACACAG
>NW_024095132.1:0-9281 GCF_014356525.2 Nilaparvata lugens
GATAGCGCTATATCTTTCTCGCTTGCTCTGTTGCCAGATCGGTTTTCAACAATGTGGAATTGATAAATAATCAACAACATATTTAATCATCCATAACACACAATAGTGAGGTCCACGTTATAATGGCAGTGTTTGTCTAGCAATGGTATTGCTATCCTTGTCTACCACTCAGCAAAGTTGATAGCGCTATATCTTTCTCTCTTTGCTCTGTTGGCAGATCGTCTTTTATTGGTAATTAATTGACAAAATATTCCATCTCAATTTTGAAATTCCCTTATAAAATTATTGAAATAGTATATTTCGCACCTAGAGCAGAAAATGAGATTTTTCCGGCCCGAAATCAGAAGCCGGAAAATCATTTTTGCCCGTGGTGCGAACGCTATTTTTCGCCACACACAAAAATAAACAATATATATATATATATATATATATATATATATATATATATATATATATGAGAATAGTGTATACTAAGCACTTCCGAAAGCAGAAGTGAAAGCAGAAGTGGAAGGTGATAGCTCTAGCAAATCTGAGGTAATCTGAATATCAGAAAATTGTTGAAGTATTTTTTTTTCTGATTTGTCTAAATAACCTAAAAGATGATGTTTAATTATGTGGGAGGTTGAGTTAATACTTTTTTATTCTTTCAAATGACAATAAGATGATATTATTAGTCTATAAGTGTTTTAATTATCGAAGTTTTTTGATCAGCTATTTTTTGATCACCTTTCTCAGTTCCAGCGGCTGGAAAGGGTACTCTTTCCGGCCTAGGCCGGAAAGAAACCTGTTCTGACGTCAGACGAGAGTCGTCTGCAAACAATGTTATTCAGATCTACGTAGGGACTGGAAAACAGCTGCTTTCTGTGCAGTGTGGCGAAAAATATAATATCTTGCTTAATAGAATATAATTGATTATTTTAAACTAGAATGAACCGTTAATATTACATCAATAAACCTGTATCAGCTACTGTCTATAGAAGGCATTGACAAGACAGATAGGTTCGGCAACGTTGTTCTCCTATCTTTCCCAATATTACCGTGAAAATCAGACTAAAGAATCATCTTAAATCAGCTGTTGAGTGGATTGTTAATTGCATGAAATTAATATCTCAATGTTACTTAGTAAAAAATCAGCTGTTATGCGGACTATTAACAATTAGTTACATGCAAATAATAACTGAAAGTAGCATCGTATTTTCTCCCGACTTTTCTCTGCTTTCAACTCGGACTGACCTGTTGCCAGTATGTCTTGAAGGAGATTAGCTTTCGATGTTAGCATTTTTGATAAACAACCCCTACAGCCATCAGTCGTTTTCACATCAATATCTCTAATAGCATAGTATTTCCTCCCGAATTTTCCATGCTTTCAACTCGGTAAGCTTTTAATGATAGTAGCATAATTGTTTACAACAAATTATTAGCATTGTCGATACAACAATCCAAACAGCCATTAGTTGTTTACACACCAATATCTCGCCGACACGGCAGGACAGGACAGAATTTACTCTGATGGACAGTATGTACAGAGACTACAGAGGAGGCTGTGGTTTATAACTGCGCGAGGTCTACTGTTCACAGAACTACTAGTTATATTATAGATAGATGATATTATTTATATAGGGGATACTAGTTTAAAGTGAACCTCTTTGTATAGAGTAGCCTATATACGCTACATTATGCTGGAAGCCCTGGGTACTGTACACTCATATGACCCACTTTTCAAAAGATACAGTTATTTTTATTATTATTGACTAGATGGCTGCTGTTGTTGTCTTTCTTTGTCGCATTGTATTGAGTTATACTGTTGTATTTGTTGTTTATGGCCGGTCATTCATGATGTGTTCGTTTTTTCATGTTGAATGTCAATGTGCAAGAAGTCACGACATCATAGTGTATTTTTTGTGGAATTGAATTGTGCGGTTCGTAAAAACATGAACGAGCACAAAAGCATTAGGGAGAAGGTGAAGAAGTGAGAAGGTGAAGCAATAAGACGGGAGAAGAAGAGGTAGGAGAAGATAAAGAAGATGGTGAAAGAGGAGAAGATAGAGAATGAGGTGGAGGAGAAGCAAGGAGACGGGAGAAGAAGAGGTAGGAGAAGATAAAGAAGAAGGAGAAAGAGGAGAAGATAGATAATGAGGTGGAGGAGAAGCTGGAGGAGGAAGGGAAGGAGAAGAAAGAGAAGAAGATAGAGAATGAGGTGGAGGAGAAGATAGAGCGGGGAAAGGAGGTGGGGAAGAAGGAGGAAGAAGAAGAAGAGGAGAGAGAACTTATTGGAGGGGCTTAAAACTGATAGAAGATTGGAGGAGTGATTGGAAAGAAGAGAATGATTGTGGACAATGAGAGGGGGAAAAACGAGAAGAAGAGGAAGGAAAAAGGTGAAAAAGAATCAAGAAGAAGGAGGAGAAGAAGACGATAAAGCAGGGGAAAAACAAGGGGAAGAAGGAGGAAATGGAGGTGGAGGAGGTGAAGAAAAAGAAGGGGGAAGAAGTAGAAAAAAGAACGAGAATAAGAAGCAAGAAGACAATAGAAGAAAGAAGAAGAAGAAGAAAAGAAGGAGGAGGAGAAGCAAGAAGGCAAGAGGAGAAAGAAGAAGAAGCGGGGAGAAAAAGAAGAAGCAGGAACGGGGAGAAGAAGAAAAAAGTAGGAGAAGAAGAAGCAAGCGGACAAGAGAAGAAACAAGAAGACAAGAGAAGGAAGAAGAAGAAGCAAGGAGAAGGAGAAGAAGAAGAAGCAAGGAGAAGGAGAAGAAGAAGAAGCAAGGAGAAGGATAAAAAGAAGAAGAAAAAGAAGCAAGGAGAAGAAGAGAAAGAAAAAGAAGAAGAAAAAAAAGAAGGGGAAGTGAGATGGCAGGAGAAGAAGAAGAAAGAAGAATGAGGAGAAGGAGTGAGAAGACAAGAGAAGACATCATGAAGTCTTGTTTCGTGAAATTGAATTGTGTCGTTCGTGATCTGCTCGACAGGAGGAAGAGAAGAAGAAGAAGAAGAAGAAGAGGAAGAAGAAGAAGAAGAAGAAAAAGAAGAAGAGAAGAAGAAGACGACTGCTGGGAACCTTGGTGACTACGTAATTGTGTTGCAAAAATAGGTTGCGAGGTTCAAGGGTGCAATTATTGCCGAGTTGACCGTTGAACTTGAACTGCGTGCAACGTTGTAGATGTAGATGTTTCTCTGCATATACACAGGCTTTAAGCTTTAACGAGAAAGCTGTTAAAACAGTGGTTGTAAAAATAACGACTATCTATCTATATATATATATATAGACTATATATATATATATATATATATATATATATATATAATATATATAAATGAATGTCTGTTTGTTAGTTTGTTCCTATAGACTCGAAAACTGCTTGACAAAACGGCATGAAACTTTGGGAATATGTTGTATGAATATTGGGGATGGTCTCTGACCAGACATTTTAATAGGGGGGCTAATAATAATAATAATTTATTAATCCATTTTACAGGCCTATGTTTTTGAAATTTTAATCGGGGGGCTAATAATAATAATTTATTAATTCATTTTACAGACCTATGTTTTCGAAATTTTCGGCCAAGCGGCTACCTATGATTCAGCATCTAAAGTTACCAGCTGTATAATAAACTCGTCACCCTGTGATAGATTGAGTACTGGTATTAAAACGGTAGTTTGGAGTTGAAGTTAGTGTAGTTGATTGGTACCAGCTGTACATAGTCGTTCCTTAGAAGACCTCTACAAATAATTATCACTCCCCTATCATTGAGAAACCGGAAAATATTGGAAAAAATTATTCATCTCATGAAATAGAGTTCTTCATATTGCATTCATTAATTACTGAAGAATGACAGACTAAATTTATTTTTTTTCGAATTTACCTTAGCTTATATCCACTTTAAAATGGAAGATGGAAAGAATATGGAATTCTGTGTAATTCATCGTACATCGCATATTTCCTGGACTATCTATTGACAATCAACAACTATGAAAACATGAAATTCATCTTTGAAACACTGATTTAACCTATCTATTTTTTTTTTTAATTCAACACTTTACTGATAGATATTACTACCAATCGATTGAGAAGAATATGTTTTCGGAATAATAAATGCTGCATGACTAAGCAAATAGGACGTCCGTATTGAGATGTAAATGAAAATATTGATTGTCAGATAAATTTCATGATTCACCAAATAAAGTCAAGTGTGACATGAGATACATTGACTTTTTGGCGGTACGAAGTACGCCTGGTAAGCTAGTATAATAATATAACCACTATATAATATAAATATTGGCATATTGAATCACCTGACACGAACGAACGAATGTATTATCATAGACCAAGTAAACTAGGTCAGATCTGTGATATTATGTTTGATGGAGTATACTCACGCTGGATATGGCATATTGTTGGGGCCCGTACAGCTGGGGGAGTCCAGGAGGGCATCTCCCCACATGTACTTGAAGTGTTCACCCCCTCCCCTGCATTTGCTGCTGCCACTGCTACTGCTATCCTGCTCCCCCGCTCCCCGCACCAACCACTGCCACCAAGATCGCCAACAACACTTTTCCCGGCTGCAACTGCAACAAAAGTCCACAAAATTATAACTTGAAAAATATATTATTTTGGATGTTTCATACATAACATAACTGCAAATACTATTGAAATAGGAATTAACTATGTTTGATGCCTACATGAGCCTTTTGTTTGCGCATGAGTAATGGCAAAGAGAAGATAGATAGCATAAGAAGAAGATATTCCGTTGTATTGGGCGTTCATGTTTCAAATTTCACTGTTAACTCAAGCCCAAAGACCCTTAAAGATGCATAGACTCGCATGCAGCGCTAGTGTCGTACTTGGGATTGAAATCGACCATTGAGGGGGCAACCTATAAGATTATTACATACCAATGCCTTTGTAATCTATAATATTACACATATATAGATATAATATCTCGTGTTAAACTACCTCAATGGCGGCCTTCAATTTCAAGTAAGAGTTATCATTGGGAAGGCATAGGCATTGTGGGTCTATAATTATTATCTCTTTAAGGTCTTTGCTCAAGCCGATAGTCCACTATTTCGTGGAGCTTTGTGACGCTGGTAGTCTCTCATACTGTGCCATCCTAAAGGTGCGTACAGATATACGCGCCGCGAACATGAGCAATTAACTTTTAATCAGCTGACTATATCTGTATTTTTTACAGAAACGGTAAGATACAGATATAAAAAGCTTGGCATCAGCTGATTGAAAGTGAATTGCTCATGTTCGCGGCGCGTATATCTGTACGCACCTTTACACTCTCACCCAGCCAAATAGTCTACAGTATTCGGCTCGAGATAAACGAAAAATCGGCTATAAATTTGGAACATAGACGACCCATGATTAGATATCTTCTTATTCTGTTTTTTCTCTATGGTAGTAGTGAGTGAGAGAGTGATATGATGAGATGATCTAACGTCCATGCCTACTGCCAGGATTCAAACCCAGGACCAGGTAGCGCTAGCAGACTGACGTGTGAAAGGACCAAGCTACATGTTACGTTTCTCATGAGGGCAGGAAGCTCTCTGATTGGCTGATTATCAGCTGATTCTCGAAAGCCAAACAAATCAGCCAATCGGAGAGCTTTTTGCCATGCCGACTCTCATACTCTCAACGCCTCATGTGGCTTGGTCTCAACTCCTTCAGTCGTCTAGGCTTTCTTGGTCGGCATGGAGTTATCTCATACAAAATTTGTCAAATTGCAAATTGTTTAGAGTGATGATGAATAAGAAGAATTAATTATTAATGTAGGCCTATCACATTCACTTAAAATATATATTTAAGTGATGTTAAGAGAAATTAATATACGAGTTCACACCATTGTGTTATGCCATATTCGTTAGAGATTGATAATGGTATTTCTTTGTTACGACAATCGATTATTCAGCATAATAACTGGAGACTTGTGACGTTTTCTATATGGCATTATGTATTAAAATTGCTAATCAATCTTGAATCCACTAAATATACTTAAAAAGTGCACACTCACCATAACCAGCTTCCTCTTATTTTTATCGAAGAGAGAACAATCATTAAATTCTATTACCCTCGTTTTTATTCCCCTTGATGCTTTTTAATAACAACAATACTAAGGTGGGCTCAAAAAACATAGATACTCAAATTCTATCAATCTATAATAATATTGGTTATTTGATATTAAAATCGGGCAACGTTTATGGTGAGTACATTACATTTTCTGATCCAATTCACATGTACTATTTGAAAAATCTGGTGTGGCGCACTCACACAACTTTCCTTGCCGTTATGAAAATTGATCACCTGACGCTAGTGTTCCCGCACATCTCAAGTCTACTATTCAAAGATTTGAGCCAGCTGGTGACAGGGCAATAACGCTGGAGACACACATGAGGTCTGCTATCTCTTCATAGTGAATCATTTAATAGATTCAACAGTTGCCAACAGCTTGCAATAATTGATAATCACATTTTCTCTAATTTCGAGCTTATTTTTAATTTTGGGAACATTAATTGTAGAGATTCTCATGCTCAATCTGTTCCACTCAATTTTTTTTGTTCAAATTGTATCTAAAGCCTGATAATTGAGAATCAAAAATCAAACTTTGCATAGATGAGGCGGAGCTCCTGAAATTTTTACAGATATGGGACTTGTGGCAGTTGATAGAGCTTATCGATGACTATTCTAGGTATAAATTTCGCGTAGAAAATCGCGGAAAACCATGTTTTTGACATAATTTTCGCCATTTTATATTGTAAGGACCTTAAGTTCCAAATTTCAAGTCATTCCGTTAATTGGGAGATGAGATATCGTGTACACAAACACACCACACTCATCACACACACACACACCCCACACACCACACACACACACACACACACCACACACACACACACACACACACACACACACACACACACACACACACACACACACACCACACACACAACACCACACACACACCCAACACCACACACACACACACCACACACACACACACCACACACCACACACCACACACACACACCACCACACACACCACACACACACACACACACACACACACCAACACACACACACACACACACCACACACACATACAGACCAATACCCAAAAACCACTTTTTCGGACTCAGGTGACCTTGAAACGTATAGAAATTTAGAAATCTGGGTACCTTAATTTTTTTCGGAAAGCAATACTTTCCTTACCTATGGTAATAGGGCAAGGAAAGTAAAAAGAGTTGACAAATCACTGTGTGAATGCACAGATATTAATTGAGTTTTCAACTCAGTCTCTAATAGAAGGCTGATAATATAATTATATTAAGATGGAAGTCTTCAAGTGCGAGCAATAATGTGATCATATAAAAGAGTAAAATGAAGCAATTGATACTGTATCTAATCTTTAACACCATCACCTTGTATCAATTCGCAAGCTATCGTGAGAACTATTTCTGAGAGATGATGGAGAGCTGCATAATGATTACATGCATTATCAAGCGTCCATTATCATTATGCAATTCCCAATACTGTAACATCAACATCTATAGTGTGTTCCACCTTATAATGGCAGTGGATAAAGATAGAAGATTAGCGATGCCGATTCTCTGCATTAATTAATTATATTTCTACACTGTCAAAAACATAATTGTCATCGATGTGAACCTAGAAAATGATAGTACCACCAGCTTTGTCGAATGATAGGCAAGGATAGCAAAACCAAAGTTGATCGAATACTGTTATTATAACGTGGACCTCACTATAGTAAATTCTTCGTGTACTCCATAACAACTTGAAGGGCCGGTTTCTGAGCTCGGGATTTAGCTAAGTTCTAGTCTTTAAACAGATGGAATCGGAAGATTGGCTTTCCGAAACGGGGGGTAGTCGCAGTTTTTATAATAACCTTTATTCTAATTATTATTATCAAACGAGAATCCAAATTAAATGCTGTAATTCACCCTGAAGACTTCTGCTACTGCAAATATTGACAACAGGGTAAACAGCTAGATGGAAATTCGATAAGCGCGATACAAAAATTATTTGTCAGCCTGTTTACCCTGTTGTCAATATTTGCAGTAACATAAGTCTTCGGAGTGAATTACAGCATTTTATTTGGATTTTCGTTTAATGATAATAATTAATTCATTAGTATTTGTATAACTGCAATAGGGGTATTCACAATGCTGTTTTAGCCAGCTAAAGTGCTATTTGATAACTCTGGATTGTGAACGCCCCATCTAAAACCATCTGCTACTAGCTGACTGCAGTAGCGATCCAAACGGATAATTTGTGTAGCTTGAAGTTTATTATAACTCCAAATTAAGATTATAAACATATGTCTACCGTTTTAACAGAGATAGCTAGAGTTAGCGGACTCAAACCTGTGCTATCTGCTATCTCGTCTGTTAATTTTTTTCTAACGTACCACTATAGAATAGAATAGAATAGAATAGTTTATTCTCTGCATTTACATATTGTATCAAATATGTTTCACAGTCGTCATACATAATAGACTATATAAAATTTCAATTTCATGAGAATTTACAAATTTAAATGTAAGATAACGTAATATACATTTATACATATGTGATGTGAATACCATCGTAATAATCGCAAATAACATTTTAAGCACCTCTCTGATCAAAAAGTTCCACCACACTGTAAAACACATTTCTATTAGCCAGTTCTTCAATTTATTCTTAAACAAAACTTTGGATTCAATTGTAGATAATATAGGTGGGAGAGAATTCAATATTTTTCTGCTCATGTGATCAGGACTACTTTGGAAAAACGAAGTTCTATGTACATCCAGTCTTAGAGCATTCCTAGACCTCGTGTTGTAGCTATGAATGTCCGATCCTCTAGCCCAGGAAGCTCTATGTTTAAATCCATGTAGTGCAGCCTCGAGTATGTATAGACAGGGAAGAGTGAGAATTCTGGCGCTTTGGAACAGGGGCTACAAGGGTTCTGGGAGGTTTCCCAAGCATCATCCTGACTACTCGCTTTGTGATCTGAATACTCTGCCGAGTCCAGTTGAGAGCCCCAGAATATCAAGCCGTATGTCAGTAGAGTTGGAAGTATCCATAATAAGCCGCGAACACTACGCTCTTGTTCATATTCACGTTAATCTGAGATAGCAAATGTCGCTCTGCTCAGTCGTTTCACAACTTCGTCAACATGATTGTTCCACCTCAAACAAGCATCAACCTCAATTCCCAGAAAGCCACAAGCCCTTTGTGTTTGATTTCTTTCGAATCCATCTTGAAATCCAGTAAATTAGGGAATG
>NW_024095133.1:0-7988 GCF_014356525.2 Nilaparvata lugens
CATCCAACCGCCACCAGTCGCCCCACCATTGCCACCAGTTGTCCCACTATCGCCACCATTCGCCCCACTATTGCCACCAGTTGCCCCACTATTGCTGCCAGTCAACCCACCACCGCCACCAATCATCCCACCAGCTTAGGCCAAGACGGTTTCAATTTGGCAGTAGCCCTCATCACACCAATCAGTTAATATCGAATGTATTACCATTTGTATATGATAATAAAGAAATAAACCCTCATTGGCTGATCCACTGTCTAAAACTAATCTCATGTATGAAATAAACCTCATTTTATGTGTTACCATTGATTGAGAGTTTCATTAATTCAATGTTCAACACCTCATCCCATAGATAATAATAATAGTAGGTCAGAATCCTGCACATCAATATAGATGTTTCCTCTAGGTCAATACTGAAATAGCATATAGTTGAAGCTAGTTATCAATTATGGTGTAGTGGTTAGCGGCGCCGCTTTCCATGCTGTAGGTCCTGGGTTCAAACCTTCAGGGGTAGAGATTGATGTAGGGTCCCAATTGATAAGGTAAGTATACAGGGTTGTATACCATACACCATAATGGATATCTTTTGATATTTTGCATCTTGGTCAACCTATTGCAACATGTCAATAGATATTTTCATTGAAAGCTTAACAACCTAATTTCTTATCTATATGAGGAAGTAGGATAATCAATAATAACAAATGGCTCTTACACATAGTATTTATTGGCAAACATATAATTAATCTTCAGTATTGAATAGAATATACAGCTGAAGAAGTCTTTCTCCTCGGCTATAATCATTGTTGGTGACATAATGCTCAACTGATGGCTTATTCCTTTCACGAACAATGCATGGTCCATCACTTCATCATATCCCCCAGTAGATGGCAGTGGCATAGGTATGCGTACAGTCTTGTAGATGCTTATCTCAAAAGCTGAATCACCAGATGTTCCATCCTCCAGCCTGAATCGTTTCACATGTCCTGTGCTCTCAATTTTGTAAATCCTGCAAATTTGATCTCCTTTTGACCCAGTCCCAGTAGACATTTAGATTGTTGTCCACATATAAATCACACTTGTAGTATTGGTCCTGATTGAGACACTCAACACAATCTTCACATCCTTATCCCTCCAGTTGGGTACCTTCTCAAGATTAACAATAGCAGCCATTCTACCCTTATCCAACTTGAAGAAAGATTTTAGCAGTATGCAAGTATCATCAAACATGACAGTGAATTTCATTGCAAGTCCTGGTGGGCAATGACGCATTGCCCTCTTGTTGATATTATCCTTGATACTCTTCATAGTTTGCATGAAAACTTTCAGCAGGAAACATTCACATCAGTGGAGTCACATGAGTATTTCTCAATGGTTGTGAAGATCATCACATACAAAGAAAACGTTTCTATCCTTGACTGTATCAACAACAGCCTGCTGCTTCTGCCTGAGTCGTATGCATGCACAACTATGAGATTCATGATCTGTACAAAACTCTAAATGTCCACTCTCCTTGAAAAAGTCACTCAATGTCATTATACCGTGATAATTCAGTTCAGCTTCAAGCTCACTCACTGCATTAAACAGATAAAGTTCACGTTCACTGTCTGACCACATTGTAAGACTGAGTGCATTTTGTTGTCAGCATCATCTTTTATACTCTGAAAAGAGTGAAACGGTGAAACATCGTCTGCAGATGATAATTCTACTTTTATGTTTTGTGAGTTGGGATCTTACAGTCTTTCAAAATTTTAATGTAGCAGTAGTGGCTATTTGATTTATGTTCATTGTCATCCTCAAGGGTGCTGTTTTCATCATCATCCTTACTCTCACAGAGGAGGGGAAGATCAAAGTGATCTGCCTTCATTGCATTTCCAACTCTTCTTGGAAATATAACGTTCTTCTCATCCACACCATAAATATAACTGATACTCCAGATTATCTTTCTCAAATATATCGATTTGACTGATGGTAGTGGGAAATCCAATGCCTGAAAAGTTGTATCTCTCCCAATTGATGGTATCGCTCATTGACTCGTTCAGGATGACTGCCTTGTACATGTTTGGCGAGGATAGCCCATTTGAAACATTGCTGGTCATGTTTATAGGATTGATGATTGCCTTTTGTGCTGATAGAAGAGGTGGAAGACTGAGTAGGATGATCCACGCAGGGAGTATGTTTGCTAATCCTGATGAGCAATCCATCGATGATAAGCAAACTCCATCCACTGGAATTTCCTTCGAATTCGACTCCTCATCCAGTAGGGTCATGCACGCTTGCTTGATGATGTCTGGAAGATTGATGATACTGAAAATGGTGTAGTTTGGAGTTTTGAAGGTGACATTCTGAAACTCTTCTTGATCGAAGAAGGTCTTATCAAGGTGCTGCGGAAATATGTTGCCTCCAATACTAGATTGAACTTCATTGCTCCATGTGTCTGCAGTTTTTGACTGATGATGTGAACAATTTTATCCTTCAGACTGCTCAGAAAGGGGTGGAAATCTTTGGCAGGCTCATCCTTGTATGCATTATTGTAGTATAGAGTCGTGAGTCGGGATTGAATGCTCCTCCAGGACAACAAACTCGTCCACTGAGTTTGCTGTTTGCTGACATCATACAGCTTTGCTCATCTGGAACAATGCAGAACAATATTGTATTAGTATGGTATGCAGTATTCAACTCTATTATATATATATAAATATATATATATATATATATCACTATCAACGGATGTGGGGATGAAGGTGGTGAATCGGTATCTAGGATCATGGTCAGGGATGGAGGTTCATAGGTGTTTAGTTCTAGGGATGATGGTCCAGAGCTGTATGGGGGAATGTGAACGGGGGTCTAGGATCTACTTTGTGATTATATGTTTTTTAGGTTAGGATGGATTACAACCACCAACTCAAAGAACCTAATTCATAATTTAACTCATAACTTGTATGTATTGGAACCTAATTCATAATACACTAGTCATTTTTGACTATGTCATCTACTCTATGGTGTTTTTGTTCTAGGGATGAGGTCCGGAGCTGTATGGGGGAATGTGAATGGGGGTCTAGGATCTACTTTGTAATTATACGTTTTTTTGGTTAGGATGGATTACAACCACCAACTCAAAGAACCTAATTCATAATTAAACTCATAACTTGTATGTATTGGAACCAATTCATAATACACTAGTCATTTTTGACTATCTCATTACTCTATGGTGTTTATGTTCTAGGATGATGGTCCGGAGCTGTATGGGGGAATGTGAATTGGGGTCTAGGATCTACTTTGTAATTATACGTCTTTTAGGTTAGGATGGATTACAACCACCAACTCGAAGAACCTATTCATAATTAAACTCATACTTGTATGTATTGGAACCTAATTCATAATTACACTAGTCATTTTGGACTATGTCATTACTCTATGTATTGGAACCTAATTCATAATTAAATTGTCATTTTCGAATTTAAGTCATTTTAGAATTTAATTGTCAGTCTCAAACCATCTACTTCACAAAATTCTACTCTTTTGGACTTAATTGTTAAATCATGATTATAATATAAATATATATAGAATATAAATGCACTGGTACTCACTCTTGATGTTGATAAGATGAAAGTGATCCAAAACCAATATACTAAAATCACACCACAACGTACTGGTGGTACACACATGTACTGACGGCACGACTGCCCAAGACACAATGTCCCACTCCTTGCAGAACAACTCCTTTTTACCCCAGTTCAGGATCCGGAGGGAATTCTTTTCTCCCTTTTTTCCCTTTTTTCCCATTTATTTCCGATTTTATGTGTTTTTAATTTTTTTATTTTTTTTTTAATTTTTTTATTTTTTTCTTTTTAGGTGACCTTGAGGTCAGGGTGGTTGACCTGGATGACCTGAGGTTAGGGTGGTTGACCTGGATGACCTTGAGGTGGGTGTGGTTGACCTGGATGACCTTGAGGTTGGGGGTGGTTGACCTGGATGACCTTGAGGTTGGGGGTGGTTGACCTGGATGACCTTGAGGTTGGGGGTGGTTGACCTGGATGACCTTTAGGTTGGGGGTGGTTGACCTGGATGACCTTGAGATTAAGGAGGACTCTGGGACACTTGTGTCCCAGAGTCCTCCTTTTTATACTACTGTTAAGCGCAGTTGAAACTATCCAAAAATACTATCAATACCGTTCCAACCTATTCCGCTTCGTCGATTCCATACACTTAACTCTTATAATAATTATCATGCATCATCTTCATTATCGATTTTTGCATCTTCATCTTCATAGAATTCGTAGAATTCTTCATAGAATCTCTTTTGGTATCATAGAATTCGAAACTGAGTTTGTGGTAACTATAATCACAATCAAAAAGTTAGTCTTGACGCGGAGTGATTCTAACCATGGTAAGTTGGAACATTTTTAAAACCTAGATTTGAATACCGAAATCAATCTAAAAATTTACAGGCATTTGATCTGATTCCTTGTAATGATAACTTGTCAAATCATTGCAGTGGAGAATTATTGGAAATTGTTCATGAAGAACTTGAAAGTATTAATGGTTATGTCAGTTTAAAATCTGTAGCCCACAATCATCTGCACATTGGAAATGGTGAAAAGAGGAAGGAAGAGGGTGATGATGAGGTGGAGAGGATGGGGTAGTGTAGAGGAAAATGGAATTGAATAAACCTTGAAATTAAGGAAAAACTTGGAGAACGGAATGAGAATGTACAAAAATGGGGAGAGAAAGATGTGGAAATGGAAAAAGTCAAGGTATGAATTAGAAAGAAATGAAAAAGAAATATTGGCTAGTATTGGGAAAAGTGAAATTTATAAGAATAATTATAAAATGAAGAGTGTGTATGAGTTGATGCATACTCAACAAAGAGAAGATAATTGATGGAAAAGCAATTCAAAGTACCCAACAGCCAAAAAAGTCAGTCTTACCAAGCAGTGTAGCGTGTATGCAGTGTTATGTCTTATCACGTACACCCTGAGTAGCTTCAGAGGTGGGTGATTGATACCAGGTGTTGCTCCTGGATGACTTGCTCAGTCGTAATGTGGGGGGGAAAGGAGGCAAGTCGAAGTTCCTCTTCCTTCTTCTTTGATCCTTAGCTGGCGTGAATAGCACCTCCTGGTGCTTCTGACGGCGTGAAGGTCGCTCTCTTCTCTGATGACACCACTTTGATGTAATTTTGTATCGGCCTTACGGCCTCGGTTCCGCTCCAGAGGAGTAGGAAAAGGAAGGACGAAAGGATAGGGACGGCAGGGGGGGGGGACAACGGTGCTGCCCTGGGGAGAAGGAAGAATAGGGACGGCAGACAACGGTCCGCTGTGCCCTGGGGAGAAGGAAGAATAGGGATGGCAGACAACGGTCCGCTGTGCCCTGGGGAGAAGGAAGAATAGGACGGCAGACAACGGTCCACTGTGCCCTGGGGAGAAGGAAGAATAGGGACGGCAGACAACGGTCCGCTGTGCCCTGGGGAGAAGGAAGAATAGGGACGGCAGACAACGGTCCGCTGTGCCCTGGGGGGATGGAAAGAATAGGGACGGCAGACAACGGTCCACTGTGCCCTGGGGAGAAGGAAGAATAGGGACGGCAGACAACGGTCCGCTGTGCCCTGGGGAATGGGAGGTCAGGGACGGCAGACAACGGTCCGCTGTGCCCTAGGGAGATGGAAGTTAGGGACGTACGGCAGCCAACGGGCCGCTGTACCAGGCAGGAGGTCGGGGACGTACGGCAGCCAATGGGCTGCTGTACCAGGAGCAGGAAGTTGTGAGCGGAATGCGTGGTCTGGGGCTCGTCCGGCCTTTAAATACTCTCCCAAAGTGGAGGGGAGGAGTTGAGCCGCCGCCAGAGGCGGTGGAAATCGTCTGATGCGCGGAAGATGGTGCGCCATCGGTACCTCCCTTATCTCCGCGGTCGGCTAGCATTGCGATAGCCGAGCGTCTTTCAATAATATTATTTATTATTTTCTCGTCACAATTTTACTTGTGACACCCCACTCCTACTTGGGGGGGGGGGGGTCGGAGCCCCATGGCACCACCTTCAAGGCGTGAGCATCTAGGCATCACCTTAGGAGGTGTACACCTCCCAGGCATCACCTTTAGAGGTGTATGCCACTCACTATGAGCATCATCTATGTCTGGTCTACAGGCACATATTTGGACCGTCCATCCGGTAACGGATTTTTATACGTGGTTGCCAGCCCGTTTGCGTTTACCTGGTGTTGAGATTCGGTTACACAACACTGGATCCTTATTCCTTGAGAGTCCTGGTCTGGGATCCTGGGACTGTGAGACTACTTCCTTGATGGTCAAGGACTGTGTTGGCTCTTCTACAACCATATCAAGGGGGGTGGTACTAACTTTTCCACATCACTCTGGAGCTATAACTTGTATTGGTGGCTGGGGCATTAATCGTGGCCTGCGTTCATACTCAGTCATCTCATCCCTGTGATCCATCACAATGTGCCCCAGGATTCTTGCCTTGGAATATATGACATCTCTGCCTTCTATCAATCAAGGCATTGGGTTCGACTCTGTTCAAACCAAACTGCATGAAATCCTTTTGTCGCGATCCTTGTTGTCCTGAGATTCGGATTGTACAGCTGATATTGTGGGACTGCTGTTGTCTTAGTCCCCAATAAGAGAGATCGCGACATTATTAGCGGACTTGTAGGATTCAGTTGGGGAGGATCCCACTCTACCTCTCTCGTGAATGTGTGAATATTCACCCTGTTTTCACGCATAAATTCCATGCCTAATAGCAACTCTTGTCCAAGTCCATCCAGTATAGACGCACTAGTGGAACTGATTTGTCCTATAGTGACATTAGTTGTCAGCTTCCCATTTAATGGGGTAGATCGTCCATCAGCTAATATTGCGTGGTGATGAGTTGGTACCTTCCTTATCATCCCTATTTTTTGGAGAACTTCATAAACCTCATTACTCATATAATTAGCTTCAGCGCCACTATCTAGCATGGCCGACACTTTTACCTCCGATTGTCACAGTAATGAATAGTCTGTTGTCCCTTGATGACTCTTCAATCACAGGAATCCTGTGTGCCGTTCGCATCACTGCTGTCTTGTTCGGAGTTTTATTCTCCTCTGCACATCACAGACACATATCAGTGCTCTCTTCCGCTCCTTTATATGGTGGAATATCGGGACAGTGTGATCTCCAGTGCCCCGGTCTTTTGTATTGCCCACACATGGGTTCAGACTCACTAAGAGATGGTCTGTTACTAGTAGGGGTTTTAACTGTCTCAACCTTGAGCTTGTAATCTTTTTCGTGTCCTCAATCATGTGAACTCTCGAATTGTCTATTCTGTTTCTCCTCTGCTTTTATTTGTTCATACTCCCTCGCGAATTTTTCCAATTCGTTGATACTATGAACATCTGATTGCCGAATATACAATTTGTACCGTGGAGGAGATTCTTATACACTCTCTGTAATTTATTTTCGTCTGTAAAACCTCCTCGACGTCTCATGAGTGTCAGTACATCTTCGAGAAATTCGTCAAACGATTCACCTTCCTTTTGCTTCCTTGCCTGAATTAGATTCTCGAGGTCCTCCTCATAGGTAAGTGGGTAGTAGCGTGATCTGAAATCTGTCACGAAATTGTCCCATGATCTCCATTGGTCACGACGATTACGCATCCATAGGGTAGCTTTACCAACTAGTAATTCAGGAGGGCAACTAGTAGTTGGTTGCCAGTGAGCCCATAGCTTGGTAGCTCGTCTAGCCTTTCTAAGAAGCTGGGAGCATCTGATTGGCCGTCGAATGACAGTCTCCAGCTTCTTACTTTGTCACATACCGCCCCTGGGTCCATGAGGGGGTTTGTGTGAATGTTGGTTCCAACTTCAGCATGAGTACCTGTTGCTGAGTGTCCGAATTCCTCACTGCTTCTGCTCACTATACCAGGTCTAGGGCTGGGATAACATACAGTCATCTTCTTATGTTGTTCTACTAACAACTTTCTGCAGTATATAGGATGGATTTCCT
>NW_024095134.1:0-7999 GCF_014356525.2 Nilaparvata lugens
TGGATTTCCTATTCAATAATAGCTAGATAAGCTTCTAAAGATGAAATTCATACAAGTAACGATGAGAAATTACATGCGAGATCTCTCCATATAAATTTAATATGCCATTCCCTGAGCCTGAAACATTCTGGACAAATCCAGCTCCTTATCAAAACTTCCCAGATTTAAACCAATTCAGAGAAGTCTGGAGACTCTGGACACAATTTACCCTGTTGTAAATTCTGTGTGATCTGTGCTACTGAATGAAATAATAGTGGACTGTAAAAATGCTTTTGTAAATAAAATTGTTAAATGTATGAATTGTATATTTATTGTACTACTGCACAAATCCAACATGCTAAAAATGAATGATAATTTATAATAAAACTGGTAGCTGGGAAAGACGCCAAATAAAAGTAAGGTTTAAGTAAAACAGTTCAATATTTATTGTATACTTTGAGAAATGACATATTGTCTTAGATTTAGGAAATGCCACACAGGGCAGTTGACTGACGAGATACGAATTTGACTCAATAGTCAGGAGTACAAAACAATAAAATGACATAATAAAAATTGAGACAATCAGTTGAATATGATAAATTGACTCAATAATCATGAGTACAAAACAATAAAAAATACATAGTAAAAAATTGAAACAGTAAAAATTGAGATTGTCAATTGATAAATGCTGACTTGATAACAGGAAATTTAATTTAGGTACAAGACCAAATTCCTAGTGAAATTGATTGATACATTACAAACCATGATGCAGTACTGATACTGAAAATGTAAACTGAAAAACTTATATATTAATATAGCACATACATTTATGAATAGTGCCTACAGTAATAAATTCTGGGACTTGAATGTTATAATTTTAGCATTGAGATCGTTCGTTATTCAAAATAAAAAACAATTTGTGACTAATGAATAAGTATAAACTACTATATGTAATGCTCCGTAATGAGCTAGTGCATAAACAACGCTTTCAGGACATATTAAAACCTTTGTAGTTCTGGATAGGTTTTATTAGATACACTAAATAATCATGAGTTGAACGTCAATTGAAAAGCATATATTCAATGTAATTAATAATTTTAAAGACAATATAAAATAGGTAGTACAGTGAAATGAAACACACTGTATTCAAGAACGTAATTGACAATGGCTTAGACTAACCTTAAATGATAGATCAATATTCTGATATGATAAATGTAAAGTACAAATACTTGCAATACTTCCAAAAATATTGGTAAAAAGTTGTGTCTACAAATGGGAATCGCGACTTTAGAATAAATTCCAAATAACCCTGAAAAGGTCAATAATAATTAAACAAACAAGGCAATTGAACAAATAATGAAAAATGCTGATAATGATTCAAAATTGATACGGAATACTTATCAAATGCATGAAGAGCATGAGATCCAATCTTGAATTGGATGGGCAGTACATCGAGACCCCCTCGATGATACCGGACGATGGTGGAGACCTGGATGGACCCACGAAATGGAGCGGACCAGAGCGAGCTACCGGAGCTGGACTGGACGGCGAACCATGAAGAGCGGCGACTTGGATGACCAGCAAGCAGGACAAGAATCAATCCGAGCGACAGACTCCGGACTGGAATGGTGACGAATCAGGATAGCCAACAGCGATGGCTCAGTGGTGACGACACAGGAACGGCGGCGACACAGCGATGAGTGGGTAATGTCAGGTTAACTATTGTCAGTGCAATACGGGCAAGACTGACACAATGACGGTGTGACACAGTTGAGATATGCAACACATAAACTTGAAAGTAACGTAGCTGAAGATTCACTGAATTTGAATTGAATGAACCGTCCAAAAGTTAGGCACGGTGAATGAAATGCAAAGCTAATTGAGTTGGCTACGGCCAAAAATCACAACACTGATGCTAAGTGAATGTCTGAATAGACAACCATCCAAATGCTTGGCATGGTGAATGAAATGTAACAAATGTTCGTAGATCACTAAAAAAAACTGGTTGAAACTGATACACCATCTACGGGGTAGACATGAAAATTGCTAATACTGCGATCTAGCAATGAATGATTAGGTAGCTAGTTGACTAACCTAACAATACGGATACAGAGCAGAACGTCTGACTGCACCGTGAAATGATGAGAGTGTGATCTTGGAATGCAAGCAACACACCAGTAATAATGTCCCGCGAGACCAGAATTACTTCAATGAAACGAATGAATGCGAAATTGGGCCTCAAGCCCTACCAAAAATGCCTACCGCTAAATGCATGTTCAGTTCAATCATAAACTTGTTGCTGAATGTTGAATGTTCTGGAAACTTGATTTTCATAATCATATGAAAATGATTTGAGTTCTCACACTGAGAAGTGAATAAATTTAAATTGAAGATAAAAATTCGAAGCACTCGTGACGAATGAAACGTGTTGGAACATACCAAATACTGATGATTGAAGATATTTCACAAACTAACGAACCGAAAATACTGAAACTTTATCGAAGCACTGGAAGAAACATTCTACGTTGAATAAACATGAATTTAAAACTTGAGAATTGAAAATTTTGAATTGAAAGCGACGAAAATTGAAGAACGGAAAAAAGCTGATGTGAACTGTTACGCCATTGCTGTGTGTAGAAGGAACAGAAATGCATGCACGAACCGCGCTGCAAGAAGCCATGCATAGCCACGTCGATGAAAAAGATATGCGTAAAAAACGTCTAGACACGGTAGGAAATACTCCAAAATAATATTAAATAATACCAAAATGTACAATAAAATTAATGTACAAATGTAGCATGACAAAACTGATGTAATCCGTGAACTGCAGAAAACACAGTGAAAGTGGACCGATGACAAAGTGACTTGCGCACTAACGCGACAAGTTGGGACAAGAACACAATGCATAGTGCGAAATCTGACATAAACCTGGCCCCCTTGAGGCCTGCAGGGTCTCAAAAGAGAGACATACGAGAGAACAAAAAAGAAACGGAGATTATGTCGGATGAGCAATGCTGAATAAATCAGAAAATTCCTCGTCGAGTGGAAGCGGTGCAATGCTAGAAATAGCCCGCTTGAAAGTGCCTGATGCGGTGCGAACGGTGACCACCCGTACCTTGTTGTCCTTCCCTGGATGAACGGCCGTGATGCGCGCAAGTTTCCATACCGAAGGTGACGTACCCGTGTCCTTGAGAATAACCACAGCACCAATCTGCAGGTTTTCAGATTCAGAGCTCCACTTGCTCTTCCTTGAAGTGTGACTAGAAACTCAGCAGACCAACGATCCCAGAGTTCCTGAGTGATCAGTGCTAACTGACGCCAGCGTGAACGGTGATCGATGTGAGTGGTGGTTGGTGTGTGGAACGGCAGTGCGGTGAGCGGACGACCAACCAAAAAATGCCCAGGAGATAAGTATGCTAAATCTGAGGGTCCTCAGACAGAGGCACAAGAGGCCGGGAGTTGAGGATAGCTTCAATCTGTGCAGACAGCGTGGAAAGCTCTTCAAAATTCAAAATCTTATTCAAAGTGACCACTCTGAAAATTCGTTTAAAATTTTTTACAGCGTTTTCCCATAGACCTCCAAATGAGGAGCCCTGGGAGGGATGAAATGCCAACCAATGTTGAAAACGGCGGCAAAGTTGTGAATTTCAGACTGAATAGCAGAATCTGAAAGAAATGCATGTAACTCATTGAGTTCATTGTGAGCGCCAACAAACGTGTAGCATTGTCTGAATGAATGGCAAAAGGGATGCCACGACGAGCAGAGAACCTGATGAGTGCGGCAATGAAGGCCTTTGTTGAAAGCTCGGAGACCACCTCTACGTGAACTGCGCGCGTTACCATGCAAATAAACAAAGCAAGGTAAGCCTTGGAGAAATTGCGCGACTTTGAGCCACCAAGACGAATTGAAAGAGGACCTGCGTAGTCAACTCCACAATTATAAAATGGAAAATCCGGTTGTACACGAACTGCGGGAAGATGCCCCATGATTTGCTCGGAACGAAACGTAGAGAAACGAAAACACATTTTGCAACCCTTTATTACACTCTTGATGATGCGACGGTGGATGGTATCCAAAACGTTGTCGAATACTGGCCATAGTGACCTGAACGCCAGCATGTTGAAGACGTCTATGAAATGAGACAATGAGCGCACGCGTGAACCTATGTTTAGCTGGCAATAAGATTTGATGTTTATAGTCGAATGGAATATCTGCCTCCCGAAGACGACCACCTACTCTCAGAAGATTGTCAGTATGAATAAATGGAGAGAGTGACTTGATAGAACTATTGGAGGGCAGCTCCTTACCCTGACGCAAAGATTTCAAATCGTCGGCAAAAACATCTGATTGAATGTCTTGAATGATGCGCAATTCAGCAGCTTGAATTTCCTGAACCGACAGTTCAACAGATTGCTGAGATGCTGGTTCACGGCAATGCTTCAAATTATGAATGAAACGAAGAAGTAAGCAACAATGCGAACTAATTTGTGATATGATGAAATTTTTGATGATAAATCTGAAAACAATGAAGTTGTTGAGCAAGTGACAAGCGAGATTTTAGGTTGTGAAATGATTGTCGTATACTGCTCCTTCAATTCAGGATTAGCAGCCAATCTTTTTTCCAGTGAATGGAAACGGTTAAGAGCTTGGAAACGAGATTGACCTAGAGTGTGAAATGACTCTTTTTTGGGAAGAGCCACAGAAAATCTGCCGTCTGAGGCACGCTCGACATTGGCAAGATAATGCTGTTCAATCTTTCGGTGCTCAGCTGTTAGATTGTCCTTAGGAAGAACTTCTTCAAGCTTCCAAAATTTTTCCATCTGATTGGAAATCTCACAAGTAGAAATGAAGTTGGAATGAACAGAAGGTTCTATCTGAGATGAATGCGTGGACAAGACAGCACCCCAAACCACCCAACCTAGTTTGGTGCCTTGCAAAATGCAGTCAGATGAAATTTGAATTTGACCGAATGTCAATATGGAAGCATAGACTGAAACGCTCAAAAGAAGATCGATTCCTGAGAAAGGTGAAAAGCAGGATCAGCAAGCTGAATGTGAGTGGGCAAACTAAGTTTTGACATGTCAATTCCACTGGTGGAAGACTGGGTGTAATTTTGTCGGCAATAATGCAAGAGACCTTTCTAGACCATGTGCGATCAGAAGAAAACACTTCCACAGATGTGGAATACATCGGTGCTGTATTGATGCCAGAAACTGTATGTATAGTATTGTTATGACAAGTTGAAACTAAAGACAACCGTGAAGCAAGATGTTTGGAAATGAAACAGGTGTCACTACCTGTGTCCAACAACGTGCGACACAAAATAGGTTGACCAACCTTATCATAGACTACTACCTCTGCAGTAGGCATGATGGATACTGTTGAATTTTTGTTGCCATCATATGTGTGACTGGAATTACTAACTACTTGACCAGCGGCTGGAATCGGCGACCTAGCAGATGACTCTACAGTTGAATTCAATGACTGTTCAGAAGTAGATGCGACAACTGATGATGAAGCGAGCGGCGACGTGCGGAGGTTGACTGCCGGCTGTGAACCACAACTGCAGCTGTGAAGATGTGCTGAACGACTGCTGTTGGAGGAAATTGTAGTATTCCTTAATTGAACACTGTTGGCATTTGCTGTAGCCTTAGAGCCAGATGACGTAAATTGAAATGATGCACCGTGCAAAATGGAATGATGTGCCTTGCCACACTGCTTACATGCACCAAAGCATTGGTGTCCTGTTGAAAATGGGCGGAGACAATTGAAGCACAAGTGCTTTTTGCGTACTGCGTCAACACGAGCTTGTGGCTGTAGATTTGACAGCTGAGAACAAGTGAAGACAGAATGTGCTGAGTTGTTACAATACAAGCAAGCATTGGGACGTTGAAATACCGAATTGGGTGTAGCAGTACTGCGACTGTTGTTGAATGATGAATTGGATGTTCCAATACTACGATTGTTAGAGTTGAAAGAAAGAGCTGCCGATCTGCTGGGCTGCTGCTGGTTAGCTCTAGGATTGACCTGAGCTGAGTGATTCAAATTAAGTGACACAGCTTGTGACACTTTATGTTGGGACTCCATAAAGTTCCAGAGATTGTCAATAGAAACATCATCCATAGTAGAGTTGTATCGCTCCCAATCACGTAGGGTAGCAATATCAAAACGAGACACAGTGACATACATGAACAGAAGGTCTTTAACATCTATACCTAAATCAAGTGCTTCTAAAGCAAAAATGTTTGTTTTTTGATGGTCAATAAGACTGCGCCAAGATTGTGCTGATTTTGAATTGAGTTGCGGTGGGTTCAAGATTGCCGAAACATGTCGATCAGCAATAAGTATTGGATTGTCGTACCTGGTTTTCAACAAATTCCAAGCTAAAGTGAAATCACCTGGTGGTGCATTGGCGATTCTATTCAACGCTTCGCCGGATAATACCTGTTTGAGATATTGAAACTTTGCACTGTTATCAACTGAATCATTATCAACTATAATACTAGTAAATGCAGAACGAAAATTCAACCAATTTTCAAAATCACCATTAAACGAGGTAATGGTATTTCTGGTAATTTGAAACCTTGTGAAAATTGAATAGGTCGTGGAGTGGGGGCATGCACTAATGCAGGTTCAACGAGAACCCTATTGGCCTCTTCAAAGGCTGCCAGATTGGCCTTGATTCTAGAAGTAATGTTAATAAAATTTTTTGAAATTTCATAATGAATAGTTTTGTCTCCATTGGGATCCCCTTCGTCTAAGCTATCCTTGATATTAACATAGGCATGTCGAAGGGTATCAATTTCCTCTTTGACAGTGATTAATTCATGATATTCTAGCTGATTTCTAGGCGTTTCAAAATTAAACTGATCAATGAGCCACTGTAGGTGATCAAACAGATTTTTTCTCTTTGCTATTAGCGCCGAGATATCAGTTGGAAGAACTTCAGTAGCCATGATTACAAAAATTACTACAACTTAAAATTAGAATACTTGCGACCCTAAAATGCTGCCAACTGTAGTTGTGCGTGTGCCCACGTTTAAAGCGCAAACGTTTGCAAGAAGATGTGTCACCAAGGCTTGTGTGGAGAGCCAAATGAACTGAGTGATGTGACACCAAGCAAGTGATAATGGTGGCGCTCGAGCAACTTGTGCACAGGATGCAGTGTGGCAGCTTACAATGATTCAGGTCTTGAGAAACTGGTACCAACACGAGCGCAGCGTGCTTGTCTGGGGTCCAGTTAACCTTGAAATGAATGAGAATCTATTAATACAAACAATGCTAATACAATAGTTGATGTCAAAAATTGGACCCTAAACTAAGGCGTCAATGTTGAAGATTAGGATGATTTTTTTTTTTTACAAATTTAAAAAAGTTTGAGTTGACCAGGGGTCATTAGATAATGAGTTGTCCCAGGTCACTGGCCTTGATCTGGCCGAAGGAGGACCATTTTAACATGTGTGATCTGTGCTACTGAATGAAAATAGTGGACTGTAAGAAATGCTTTTGTAAATAAAAATTGTTAAATGTATGAATTGTATATTTATTGTACTACTGCACAAATCCAACATGCTAAAAAATGAATGATAATTTATAATAAAACTGGTAGCTGGGAAAGACGCCAAATAAAAGTAAGGTTTAAGTAAAACAGTTCAATAGATTTATTGTATACTTTGAGAAATGTGACTATTGTCTTAGATTTAGGAAATGCCACACAGGGCAGTTGACTGACGAGATACGAATAATTGACTCAATAGTCAGGAGTACAAAACAATAAAAATGACATAATAAAAATTGAGACAATCATTTGAAATATGATAAATTGACTCAATAATCATGAGTACAAAACAATAAAAATACATAGTAAAAATTGAAACAGTAAAAATTGAGATTGTCAATTGATAAATGCTGATTGATAACAGGAAAATTTAATTTAGGTACAAGACCAAATTCCTAGTGAATTGATTGATACATTACAAACCATGATGCAAGTACTGAAGATAAGATTCAGTTTGAAAA
>NW_024095135.1:0-6974 GCF_014356525.2 Nilaparvata lugens
TTTGAAAAATGAGCTCCTCTTACTTACATGTTGAAGGATCTACATGGAGAACAATATTGTCCTCGGAGAAGAGGAAATTTAGTAAAATGAACTTACATGTGTTGATTTGACGAAATGAAATAATCGGATATGCTTCTCTCAGCTCCTCGACTCGGTTCAGGTATTGTTCCAGCTTAGCTCCTCGGCTATGATTTTCTCGATGCAGGTAAGTATAATGAAATACATCAACTTTGCTACTGGTGGTTAAATATTTAAATGCGTTATCTCATTGATGATAGAAACACTGTCAAGATAAGATTCATGTTTGAAAAATGAGCTCCTCTTACTTCCATGTTGAAGGATCTAACATGGAGAACAATATTGTCCTCGAGAAGAGGAAATTTAAGTAAAAATGAACTTACATGTGTTGATTTGACGAAATGAAATAATCGATCTTCTGCTTCTCAGCTCCTCGACTCGGTTCAGGTATTGTTCCAGCTTAGCTCCTCGCTTATTTCCTCGATGCAGGTAAGTTTCCCTCACGAGAGCACAACTGCTTGAGACCGAGTAGTGAGGTGAGAAAATGCTGTGAAAAACAATGAAATATTTAATAACTGTAACCAAATATATATTATAAAAATCAATTTAGTGTTATTTCACAAAAATATGAGAATATAACAAATTTTACTTACAACAAATGTTATCGTCAAGCTAAAGCTCTGGGGAGTATCGGCAGTGTTCGCCAATTGTGATACACGCCTCCTTTGTGTTTCTATCTCACTCGTACAAGCCTGCAACAGACAGAGAAACGACTTGCTATATAATCGCTTTTCTCAGTGGAAAATCATCATTCACGTTAGAGAGCTATTAGTACGCGCTAAAATTCTCGACACTTTCAAAACACCATGGACAAGTCACACCGTGCATCCTTCAACTCCAACTCCAACTCCTCCACAACATTCTTATTACCAGACAGCCCGCCTCCGGAGAGGGAGCTGAACTACTGGGAACAGCAGAAGCAGCAGAAGAAGAAGCAGCAGAAGCGCCTCAGCCTCAGCTGCCACCTCTGCTGCTGCTACAGCTGTTGCCTCCACCTCTGGCGCCTCCTCAATCCCTTGAAGAAACAAGGGATCTTGTACGTGAGGAGGAGGATTCCTCCATCATCATCCAGACAACAGCCCTCTCCCGCAAGCTACTTGGGCACCACGCCGAGCGGCCCTCACATCGGTACCCGCCCCAAGCAGTCAGTGAAGCGGAGGTTGTTTGTCGACGACGATGAGGAGCCGATGTCCTCACTCAATCAAAGGTTAGCATACAAAAAATTTATTATTGTATGTGCACAAAATCTTTATAAAATGTGAATTTTTAAAACTAATTTCTAATGGATAAAATCTTTTGTGTGCATTACAAGTCATTACTGATTCTTATACTGTGAGCGAAGACTGAGCTTGACTTCTAATTGTGCTATCAAAACAATCTGAACACAGATAAATTCTCATGATGGTTGCATTGAATTTGGATAAAATTCAAAACATGTTTAGTAATTTCGATAATAAATTCGAATATGTTGCATGAAACAATTCAATTATCTACCAATTTGAATTGAGTTCAAGTAATCGGAGAATTTCCGAGTTATTACTTATATATATTACTTACTATATCAAATTACTGATTCGAATAATGCATAAACTGTTTATAATATTTCGGTGTGAAACAAAAATTGTTAAAATTTGCATGAGTAATGAAACGTGAAATTCGAATAATATTGTTATTATAAATCCAATCATATATTCTGCAATACTTTGATGACAAATTACTTATTACTTATATGAAAATCCAATCATATGTTGTTTGAGTGTGAAACAAAAATTTGCATGATTAATGAAAGGTGAAATATTTATGTTTTCTGCAATCATTATGTTGATTGTAATGAAGTGAAAATTTTTTTTCCGATAATTGAGAGTTTGTCAGTCGAGATTTCCAAGTTTACTCACATTTTTCGAGTAGTGAATCTGTTGAGCGCAAGATCACTCTCTCATGTCAGAGAATTTGCGAGTTATTAGTCACAGTTTTGAGTAGTGAATCTGTTGAGCGCAAGATCTCTCTCTTGTATGATTTTAACCTGAAACAAATAAGAGTCTAATGAAATATTTTTCAACAGAAACGTGCGGTGGAAGAGGATGAGGAGTACAGCTCCATAATGACGTTGTTACAGCAGGAGGAGGATAAATTCTCCCCGAGGAGCACTTCCTCACTGTCATCAATAGGTACGCCCCGAACCCTGGACTCCTCTAAGAGAGTTGATGGAGGGTACTCCTTACCCTATTGAGGACGTGAGGGAGGTCTGCAATCAACATGGACATCGCGTGGTGCTCAAGATCCGGCTGTCAGGTCAGAGAACAACAGATGTTTACATACCTGAACGTTTCATGCTGATCTTGACCTCCAAAGACATCCAAATTTTAAAAGTAAATGTAAATCATTGTTACTGTTTGTCAACATATTAATCAGTACATGACCGACATCAACATTGTCAAAATGCATAATTTAAATCATGATAATTATATTACCATTAACATTTTATGAATTTATTATTACTTATAAGTTATTTTGTTAATAATCTTGTAACAAATTTTCGGACTTGACATTACATCGCCTTTCGGCATTATAACCTATATCTTGTAAATCACAATTTTCAAGTATTGTGTTATTTAGTTTTGGCACAAGCCATTACATATATTTTCATTATATCTATAATTTTCAAGTATTGTGTTAAGGTGACATTGCATCGCCTATCAGCATATACATAACCTAATTTGTTAACCGCATAATTTACTTGTTATATATCAATAAAAAATAGTTTGTTATTCTATAAAAATTTTTCACTCACCTATCACACTAGTATACGTGTAGAGAACTCAATCACTCACTCTCCAAGTTGCATTGAGTGATAAGAAAAATTAAAATGTGTTTTATAGAATGAAGTGTGTACGCACGCGCAAGCATGCGCATGAGCTGACAACATCGGCCGATCGCTCACTGTGTCAAGGTCGGCTCAACGCTCTGCTTCCTTGTTGTGAATGAGGGCGTTGGCCTGCCACATCTGGTGTGATGCATTTCATTCATTCGCGACCTTGCAAGGTCTTGTATGAATGAATGCATCGTACACATGGCTGGATTGGCATTCCATTCATTCTTATCTGTATGACTTTCAATATTATTGTGTTTGACTTTTTCACATCAACTATTTGAAATGCATTTTGAAAATGCATTTCAAATAGATGATCTGAATAGGCGAATTCGATTTGAAAGTATTATTCCAAATTAATAGAAAATTCCATTTTTTCTTTTAGATTAAGTTAGTGTACGTATTCGCGATGCAGGAATTTCTTTTTTACATTTACCGTGCGATTTCAGAATAAAATGCGAATCAAAACCGGAGAAATTATGAAAATACATGATATGTACTCGGAGTACGTGCTGTTAATTGAGAAGTTCAGTAATTTGTTGATAGAGTGCATCACTGCAGGTTATATAAGGTGTGTACTGCACCAAATGTAAGCCATTATCAGTTTTACCTTTGAACAGGAATCATGTCCTATTCTTTGTGTTCTGATATTTTGGACAAGCCACAAACTCGCTCTATTGGTATCCAGTGTGATCTTGATTCTGATATTTTGGACAAAGCTCAAACTCAGTCGTCGGTACTTTACGATATTGAATCAACAAGTTTCTATTATGAACCAAGGAGAAGCAGTACACCAATCCAGAAGTTGGGAGAGGAGGTGGAGGAGCAGAAACGTGAGGAGGAACAGATACGTGAAGAGGAACAGAAAGGAGTGCAAAAGCAGACACCTACGAAAATTGCTACGGTTGATCTTCACGGTTTAAACAAACTTGTAATCAAATTATTGTGAAAGAACTTGCTATCGTTGACGATTGCAATAATTATGCTGTATTCCATTTCAAATCACCATTTGCAAAGATGGAATTGAGCGCAAAATTGTATAACGATGTAACATGGCTGGAACGTAACTATCATAAAATAAAATGGGAAGTGGGAGATTTAGAATACAGTGACTCATTAATACGTGATTACCTTGCAGGTTATGAGAAAATTTTCACAAAAGGAACTGAGAAAGCAAAGTTTTTGAGAAGATTGCATTCTAACGTACAATGCATACCGGAGGACTTTCTCAAGCCTGATTTCAGCTTTTTCACCACTTCGTGGTGTTATGATGCATGTAAGATACATAAGTATAGACCCGATGGAAGGTGTGCTTTATTCTCTGCTCAACATTATAATTCTTTGCTGTTTAAAAATATGTATCAAACAAATAATTTCTTGTGCGAAAACAATCGAATGCAAAGTATGAAATTGGCACCGATGTATACGAATGCACAGAAAAGAAACTTTGCACGTTATGGATTCTTCTACAACGGAAAGGAATTACAGTGTGTTTATTGCTTGCATGCATTGAGACTGCATAAAGCTCGTACATGTTGTCTGTCTACAATTAGATACGCCCCCTCAGAGACAACTGTGTTACAGCTAAGTGCACATTCCTACCTTATCAATTTTATTGTTCATAACTTAATCGAGGTCATGCAGTGTTTTAGCTTTGCAAAATCAAAAATTAACTCGCCTCTGGATGAACTTTGGAAATGCTTGTATGACATTGCAGATAAAAAATGTAAAAGATCAACTTAGATCATTGGGCTCTCTCTGTTAAAATATGTCAGACATCAATAGAGCTTGAGTATGTTCCCTCCAAGTGATATAGGTCTGAGGATATCTATAGCCATTTTTGGAATGCTTGTTCATACTAAATTTACTATAGATATTCTCGGAGAAACACTTAAAAAATAACGCCTGCGGTTTGTACAGCACATAGAAAATTTCAATATAAATTTGTGAAATTTTTCTTAACTGTCGGGTGGAAAGCAAACCAATTGTATTAATTTGCAATCACTTTATAATTTTACAGTATAAAGATGTAACAGATTCACTCAGTAGAAATATGGATTCACTTTAATTTGACAGTAGAGAATTTTTCCTCAAAGGGACATTATTTTTTCCCTATCATTCTTCACTTTAATTTGACAGTATAGCATTAGATGGATTCACTTTAATTGTCTGTCATAATATAGATGTAACAGATTCCTTTAATTTGACAGTAAGAATTTTTCCCTCAAAGGGAAATTATACAGATTCCCTCAGTATAAAGATGTAACAGATTCACTTTAATTTGACAGTATAGCATTAGATGTAGAAATATGGATTCACTTATATATGAAACCCTCCACTGAAATATGAGGGGGATTTGCGCAAAAATTTTTCCTTATTTCTCGTAATTGAGCAAAAAAACCGGTCTGAAATCTTGAATGTAAGCTACTGATAATAAGTGAGTTCGAACCAATAACCCTGTTTGGCATGCCATACCGACCGTGTTAAGAAGAAGAAGAAGAAGAAGAAGAAGAAGAAGAAGAAGAAAAAGAAGAAGAAGAAGAAGAAGATAAGAAGAAGAAGAAGATTATGCGAAGAAGAACATGAAACACTCTAACGTCTGTGTTAGCAACAAAACAGCACATTTCATCTTGTGTAGCCTACTTGTGAATCATGTGGCAGCCATCCTCCCAAGTCTCAATCACTCTCCTTCTCTCTCTCTCTCTCTCTCTCTCTCTCTCTCTCTCTCAACAATTGGCTTGTTACCCTGTTTGATAGGATATAATTATCAGCCCAAGTGATGCTGTTTACCTTACAGCTTCGGCTCTACTTAGCAGGCGAGCAATTCTGAGGGTAACAGGTGTTTCTAATGAAGATTTCACATTGCTAGACGATGAACACAGGGAACAAGGGATGCCTTGGTGAGAGAGAGAGAAAGAGAGGATACGAAAATTGAGAGTGAGAAGCATGAGTGGGGAGGGATAGGAAGAGAGAGTGATGAGAGAAAGATAAAGCTAGAGTGAAAGATAGTGTGACGTGACGCGAGAGAATTATAGTGATAGAGAGTGAGATAAGTTGCTTAGTATGGGGAAGAAATGAGTGAGAAAATATACTAGAAACCAAATCAACTTATTCTCAGATTTTTCATCCCTTAGAACTTTCAACACAGCTATCAACACTATTGGGATCTAGACGTCATCGTCATCATTATCAACCATCAAGATAGTGTGACGTGACGTGAGAGAATTATAGTGATAGAGAGTAGAATAAAGATAGAGAAATTTCCAAGTTATCACAAAAAGTGTATCTGGTTATCAACTGTTCTGAGAACTAAGTTTATCAATAGAGGATCA
Organism: Nilaparvata lugens; assembly: GCF_014356525.2. Taxonomy (NCBI): domain Eukaryota; kingdom Metazoa; phylum Arthropoda; class Insecta; order Hemiptera; family Delphacidae; genus Nilaparvata; species Nilaparvata lugens. Next base: position 6,280 of record NW_024095135.1, read on the forward strand.
GGATTTCATCGGTTTCGAATTGAAAAAAGCTTACTGAGAATAAGTTGAAGATATCATTATCCTCAAAATCCGAAAACTTGAACTTGTATTCATTTATCAGACGCAATAAAAATTTGAACATGTATTCATGAGATAGAATGTGTACTCAACTCAGAACTTTGAACAAGAATAAACTGAGTACGTCTCCTATCTCGATGCTTTCGAAGATAACCTCGTAGTAATTAAAAGTCGAACTTAAGCTACTGCCTGATTGATTCTTTATAGATTCTTTATCACAAATGACAATGTATTGCCTGATCTCCTGATATTATTGTGTACACTTCTCAACTGATAACAAAATCACACAATAATAACCACAAATAATTGCTCACAGATATAATAATTATTTACTGAAAATAATATCATTTGAAACTCTTGCTCGCAGAGTTATAGTTATCACTTTCCTTGCCCTATTACATAGGTAAGGAGAGTATTGCTTTCCGAAAAAAATTGAGGTACCCCAGTCTTCTATACGTTTCAAGGTCCCCTGAGTCCAAAAACATGATTTTTGGATGTGGTCTGTGTGTGTGTGTGTGTGTGTGGTGTGTAGTGTGTATGTCTGTGAACACGATAAAAACTTCCCAAAGAGAGACAGGTAAATTCTTGCCTTCATTCTTGAAAAGAAGTTCTATTCTAGTCCTCACTAACTATGTTCT
>NW_024095136.1:0-7993 GCF_014356525.2 Nilaparvata lugens
GAGACAGGTAAATTCTTGCCTTCATTCTTGAAAAGAAGTTCTATTCTAGTCCTCACTAACTATGTTCTATCATTTTCCAAACGAATTTGTTCAAAGTTTCTGTCCAGATTTGAGTTACAATTAGAAAAAGTGACAAACTTCCTCAAAGACAGTTAAATATAGGAAAAGAATGACTATTCAAGTCTTCAACCATTTTTCCAAACTCAACGTTCAAAGGTTCTGTCTAACTTTGAGTTCACATTAGAAAAAGACACATTTTTAAAAAGAGAGAGACAGTAGAAGGAAGACAGCAAGTGGAAGACAGACCACAAACAGTACAATATTAATACAGTATCACCAGCAATGCCATCTCCTGTGTCTACAGCCAGAAACATCAACAATGTTTGTACAGCTTATTAGCACTTTCTTTCCCTTTCAAGGGCGCATAACCAAACATATTTGCTCTACGCGCATGCTCGACCTTAGTTAGGCTTCGAATTCTATGGCTGGTTTACATAGAAGACAGTCTTGAAATGAGTTGATGGAATGCATGTTGAAATGACAGAGATATTTAAAGATCGGCTTTGTATCACACAATTGGTGGTTCGGAACTCACCTAAAGTGGTCCACACAAGGTGTCTTGTAACAGATTTCGAGAGAATATCAAGATTGTGCTAGGCTTGGTCAGAAAATTGGCTTTCCGAAACGGGGCGTAGTCGTAGTTTTCATGATATGTTTATTTTCCTCATTTCTATAATATTGGGAACGTTGACAAAATGAAACATTCCTAAATAATTAAAAATTGCTGAAACCTTACACTATTTTCTCTTTTTTGTGTTCAATTTTCTAGTTTTTCGAAATTCAATTTGAACGTGGACTGTGGCTACGCCCCGTTTCGGAAAGCCAATATTCTGACTCCAGCTGTTTAAAATCTAGACCTAAGCGGACCTTAATTTAACAGATCCACTTCGTCACTCAATAAATCTATTGGAGATTATTCAATTGGATTATTTGACCGGTACAGTGAAAATGCAATTCCCATGAATTGTAATTGAACTTTTCTCACTCAGCCCATCCTTAACGAGCATTACAACTCATGGGAATTATTATATCACAGTACCAGATAAGTTCGCAGACACTGATGTCGGAATTATGTCTGGATTTACACAGTTTCATTGATAAATCAATGCTCTCAAATCCTACATTCCATATAAATCTGAATCTATATTTATAAAAGCGAAATGGCACTCACTCACTCACAGAACTAAAAATCTACCAGACCAAAAACGTTCAAATTTGGTAGGTATGTTCAGTTGACCCTTTAGAGGCGCACTAATAACGGATTTGGAAAAAAATCCAAAGATACGCCCAAAATCTGCGTTTTTTCCAGCGTTTTTTAGCGTTTTCTCAGCTTTATCGAGAACAAATGAACATAAATGTTCGAATTCAGTACAGAAGCTCAGCTAGGGTGTATAATGTTGTGATAGAAGGATTTTGCAATAACGTCAAAGATACGCCCAAAATTAGCGTTTTTTTTTGCTTTTTCTCAGATTTATCGAGAACAAATGAACAGAAAATGTTAAAATTTTCAAATGTTCAACGAAGCTCAGCTGGAGTGTAATAATGTTGTGTTAGAAGGAATTTGAAATAGCGCCAAAGATACGCCCCAAATTAGCGGTTTTTTGCTTTTTCTCAGTTCTTTCATCAAGTAATAGACAGAAAATGTTCAATTTTGGTACAGAGTTTAGCTAGGGTCTAAAATGTTGTGAGGAGGTGACTTTAATAGTTCATCAGGATACGTCCAAAATCAGCGTTTTTCTCAGCTTTTTCTGCGTTTCTCAGTACTTTGACTTTCTGATGGAATGAAGCATGCTCAAATGAAAAATGCAGACGAGCCCGTTGATCTCATTTTAGGGACGATCCAGTTTGGGGTCAGGGGTATATATAAGGATATATATTGGAGCCAGGGGGGCTATAAGGATGGGCGAGCGAAGCGAGCCTGATGGCTAGTATAATTATATAATCCATTCTATGATATCTGAATAGAGAATGGGGAGATTTGTGGATCATTCTATACCTGTGAATGGAGAAATGAGCAGAAGTCAGTTAGGTACCAATTCAATACTTTGTTTCCAATACTACTACCCTAGTAAGACAACAGAAATTATAAGAGCAATAATTCCTCTGTTGAGAAATCAATAAATGACGTTGAATGTTTGTGTGTTTTTTCAAGAAATAGGCTTCCATGATCATGAAGACAACTTAGATCACAAGAGCATAAAATCACTTCACCTGTATGGGCTACCATACTTTATTAGAATTAATTGACCGAGCGAAGTGAGGTTAAGATTCAAGTCGACGGTTTGGCATTTCTCTTAATGTTAAATGTTCATATGTTTTTTATGTGCGTATTTACGGCGGAACGCGGTAATAGATTTTCATGGAATTTGACAGGTATGTTCCTTTTTAAATTGCGCGTCGACGTATATACCAGGTTTTTGGGAATTTTGCATTACAAGGATAATATAAAAGGAAGAAGGAGTCTGCTTCGTACGCCAATATTACCGTAAAAATCAGATTTTAGAATTATTACTCATAAATCAGCTGTCTATTTGACTATAATACTACCCGTTCAAAAACATCGAACATCTTGAAAATGTATCTTTTCATTACGTTAGTAGACAGTTAACTATATACTACCCGTTCAAAAACATCCAAATCGAACTTGAAAATTGTATCTTTCCATCAACGTTGTAGACAGTTGCAGCCAGACCTGATAACAGCGCTCACACTCACATTCCGGACGACATGTCCACGGTACGATATAGAACAGAAAGCTCTATGTTTATTTAGGATTCTTCTAGACATTTTAATTGTCTCATATTATAATAGTACAACACTTGTTACGTCAACCTCTATTCAGCTCGATTATCAACCAAATCTGGAGATTACATTTTTCATGAAAACATAATGGATTTTAGCAAAATGGCAAAAATGAAATTGCTCAATCTGTCACGAATTGATAGTACTTTGACGAGAGAAATAATAATATGTCATCCACTTACAGATCAGAGAGATCACTCATCTTCAAATGATCATGCTCAAGAATAGGAGTGAGTTTTGCAAATGTGATGAGATAATGGGCCATATGAATAAAGTTGAGCATTTGCTTATACTTCTAAAATATGGAGCATTTGCTTCATTTTCTATGAATAAACGTGAGCAAAACCTCTTGCTCATGCTCATCAAGAAAATAAATTGAGCATTTGCTTAAAAGTAAAAGCTTTTGCTCAAAATTGTATGAATAAACTAGAGCATTTGCTCAACTTTTGAAGCAAATGCTTCAAAAAAAGGTGAGTCTAGTTTTGAGGCAGCTTATCACCTTTGCTCATAGTAAAATGGTTCAACTAATTCGTATGAGGAAACTATACCAGATACGAACACAACCAATAGTTGAGAACTATAAAACTCTTTTTAGGTTCAACCATGATATATATCCATCATCCCTACTAAAGAATAATACAAAGATACAAAAGACCATGTTTATTCGACAGAGGCTGGCTCAAACAGCACTCTGGTTTGTGGACTGTATAAATTACATCGAGAACTTTTTGGGTTGTCTGGCGTCGGGTAGCAAGTTGAACAATTAAAATGGCTAAGTGCAAATAACTAGGCCTACCTTCATGTCCAAATCCTCCTTGCTTCCAGGATCCCGGTTCCAGATCACGATACGAGACGAGACGACACTTGTAAAGATAATAAATCACAATAAATAACACAAATACCTGTTATAAAAATAGCCATCACAAAATAGGAAATATGCATTTAAGAAGATGAGAGTGTGGGACGATTATAAAAAGGCTATTGATATTATAAAATATGCTGAAGATTATATAGAGAGATGACATTTTTTTACGCTATTTTCAAAATTCTAAACTCAACTAACCTAAAACTCTATTCATAAATAAAACAGAGCAGACGACGCAAATACAAGCGGTGCACCCTACTTGCATATTTAGCGCTTCCGTGAGCTAAAAAACAAAGTAAGGCTACAAAACGCGAATCAGCTGATGAAAAATCTTTAAAATCGTGAGCATTTGCTCCAGAGTTCAGGAGCATAAGGTAAGAGTAAAGCTTATTCATATAAAATGAGCAAATGTTTTTGCTTCTACCTTTTGCTCATGAGCAAAGCCTTATGCTTTATGCTCTTGCTCATGAGTTTTGCTCTGGTTTTATTCATATGGGCCAAAATCTTTCCTCAATTGAGGATCAATGAATGACGACGGAATGTTCATGTTTTTTCAAGAAAATGGGCTTCCATGATCATGAATTAGAATCTTCCATTACATGACTCTTTCTGTCACAAAATCACCGAATTGACCCATCAAACCTCACGAAAAACTCACCAATTCTCCACAAAAACCAGCAATCTCTTAGACACATCACATTTTTGTTCCACCCAATCCTCTCCTTTCCGACAGCCGCCATTTTTATCAGTTTTATTACGGCCAGCGCACTTTTAATTGCTTTATGGCGCGCGGCGGTCTCTTCAGAGTCGAAGCAATAAAACAATTAAACGGTGAAGTATAACAACTCACTATAAGAGCAGCTACAGCTCATCAACTACCTGATTTTATTATACAAGAGTGATTTTATTATAGAAACTAGTGGCTGGGAGAGTGTAGAGTGGAGAGAGAGAGAGAGTTAGTGAGTGGGATACACTGAGAGACAGAGAGAGGGTGTGTGAAAGTGGGTGAGAAAATGTATCGTATGAGTGAGAGTGAGGGTGAGAGAGTCAGAAAGTATGTGAGATGGAGTGTGTAGAGATGGTGAGAACGAGTGAGAGAGAGTGAGTGTGAGAGAGGGAGTGAGAGTAGTTGAAGAGAGAGGATGAGATGGGAGTGAGTGGATGAGATACAGAGAGTGATGTGAGTAAATTTGTGCGTGTGAGAGAGAGAGAGAGAGTGTGGGTGAGAGAGTCAGAAAGTATGTGAGATGGAGTGTGTGAGAGATTGTGAGAACGAGTAAGAGAGAGTGAGTGTGAGAGACGGAGTGAGAGTAGTGAAGAGAGAGGGAGTGAGTGAACGAGATACAGAGAGAAAGAGAGTGAAGTAAATGTGTTCGTGTGTAGAGATAGAGAAAGAGTGAGGGTGAAAGAGTCAGAAAGTATGTGAGGGTGGATGTGTGAGAAATTGTGAGAACGAGTGTGAGAGAGTGAGTGTGAGAGTGAGAGAAAAATGATATGCATACCGTATAGTGCAAAGTGTAGAGATACTACACTGTAGAAAATAATATGTAGTGAGCTATTTTACTATAGCACTATATTCCATTCCGTACCTTTATAAGCGGGTGTCGAGAATTATTGGAGGGGCTTAATTTGGTAGTAGATTGAACGAGAGATTGTAAAGAAGAAGAGGAAGAAGAAGAAGAAGAGGAAGAAGAAGAGGAAGAAGAAGAAGAAGAAGAAGAAGAAGAAGAAGAGAAGAAGAAGAAGAAGAAGAAGAAGAGAAGAAGAAGAAGAAGAAGAAGAAGAAGAAGAAGAAGAAGAGGAAGAAGAAGAAGAAGAAGAAGAGGAAGAAGAAGAGGAAGAGAGAAGAAGAAGTGTGGGAGAGGGAGAAGAAGTGAGAAGCAAGAAGCCGGGAGAAGAAGAGGTAGGAGAAGATAGAGAAGAAGGAGAAAGAGGAGGTGATAGAGAATGAGGTGGAGGAGAAGTTAGAGAAGGAGGCGAAGGAGGGGAAGGAGGAGGAATAAGAAGAAGAGGAGGAGGAACTTATTGGAGGGGATTAAAACTGATAGAAGATCAAAAGAGTGATTGGAAAGAAGATAATAATTGTGGACAATGAGAGGGGGAAGAACGAGAAAAAGAGGAAGGAAAAAGGTGGAAAAGAATCAAGAAGAAGGAGGAGAAGAAGAAGATAAAGCAGGGAAAAAAGAAGGAGATAATAAGCAAGATTTATTCATTTATTCCATTGGCATTACAAATCATAATTATAATAAATATAATATGATTGGAGAAGACAACAGGCATAGCCCAAAACTGTCTCTCCCAATTTTTTTCCAATAAAAGTTTCAAAAAAGAATAAGGGTAAGATTTCACTTTCACTCAAAAAGTTCAATTTCCACTTCAAAACTAATGACTAAACTAAAAATTTTGAATTTTGATATCTAAAACTGATTAAAAACAAAAATATTTCACTCCAATCTCTATAGATTGGAGATTTTTGAGTAATTTTGCAAAATTTTGAGAGAAAAGAAACACAACACTTCACTATTGACAAGATATTGAAGAGAGATTATTCATTCTTGTTTATACTAATAGATGCAATAGATTCACAACTTGAATAATTGGGAAAGAAACAACAGGCTTAAAGCCCAAGACTGTTTGTTTCCAAAATTTGGATAGAAATGTCCAGAAATAGGTTATAAAGAGAAACAAAATGGAAAAGAAGAAAAGAAAATACCAAAGAAGCAAGGTCAAGAATGTAGGAGTGATAATAATAATGAGACGATGAGGAGGAATATCAGGAGAGGATAATATACTTTACAATATAGTAGGAGTTGCTTATGAAGACTGGTATCTCAGTACCTAATTGGTGAATGTGAAAATATTTTACAACACTAGTTTACCACACTAAACAAAATCGCTGACAAGATTATATTTAGTAAGAAGCTTAGTTCCTGTATAACTTATTGCTTGAACTCTATAATGAGTTCCGCGTTGTACTGGCAGTGGAGAAAGATAGGAGAACAACGTTGCCAATCCTCTGTCTTGTCGATGCCTTCTATAGACGATAGCTGATACAGGTTTATTGAGGTGATAACTGTTCATTCTCGTTTAAAATAATCAATTATATTTTATTAAGCTAGGAATATATCTAATATATATATATATATATATATATATATATATATATATATATATATATATATTATTATAGATATATATATATATATATATATATATAAAAAAGCGAAATGGCACTCACTCACACACTGACTGACTGACTCACTCACTTGCAGAACTAAAAATCTACTGGACCAAAAACGTTCAAATTTGGTAGGTATGTTCAGTTGGCCCTTTAGAGGCGCACTTTTGGCAATATTTTAACTCTAAGGGTGGTTTTTTAAGGGTTTAAAGTTCGTCTTTTAGCATGTATATTCTCTTATTTTCGAAATTATAATATTGAAAAATGTCCATACAATAAGTTATATAGAACTATAATCTAGAGAGAGTACCTCTTCGAAACAGTTGTTAACTGGTAACTAAATTAATAATTTTGTCAGGTTGGCATTAAGTTGAGTGACTTGGTAGGTTGGCACCAAGTTGAAGATTGAAATGCATTTATCGCGGAAAAATTGAGTGGGGCACTGCTACTTCATTTAGAGCTATTCCTGGGAATATTATATCGCCTGATATGGCGAGCGAGCGAGCCCACTGATCTAATTTTTTACGGGGGTCCAGTAAAAGGACGGATAGACGGATATGGCGAGCGAAGCGAGCCTGACGGCTGGGTTTTCAATAAACTCATAATGCATTTCCTGATTACGATGAAATATAGTATGTTAATTGATTATCATTGTTAAAAGACGATATGGTAACAGAGCAAAGCGAGAAAGAGATAGTGCTATCTGCTAAGGATAGCGATACAGTACCATTGCTAATTAAACACTATCATTTAAACGTGGACCTCACATAGTTTAATAAAGTTCCAAGTGAATATTTTGATTGCAATAATCCAGAAAAACTTCAAAAGATTTCAATTTATCTGAAAGCTTGGTACTATTCGAGGTGAAAATAAGGGGAATGATTCGATAAAGTACATTCATAATGTGATTATCTGATTTAAAAATTAACAAACATTCATAAATAAGATATAGATTTTTAAATTTCTCTCTCAATAAATAAATATATAGAAAAGCTCAAACACATACCGTACCTATAAGAATCTATAAGGATTAAGTTATGAACATTTTGTTAATACTTTGGAGTAAATGCAGCTTTATCAGTTTTGTT
>NW_024095137.1:0-7679 GCF_014356525.2 Nilaparvata lugens
TTAAGTTATGAACATTTTGTTAATACTTTGGAGTAAATGCAGCTTTATCAGTTTTGTTCAACGGCTCTCATGACCATATTTGAATACTTGGGCGTGTCTAGTCGCTCGGCAATGACAGTCGAGCTCAACCTTTATATGTCAACAGCTACGGCCAATCGTGGGGCTTCACCCATACTACATACTCTGCTGCTCAATTTCAAGCTTTCAGTTCACTAGAGATTGATAATAATGTAACAATCGAAACTAGTATCTCAAATTACTTTAATAAATTGTGGTTTCGAAAATATCGAGTCTTCGATATGGATATCTACATAGCCACCTCTAATACAAGACCCCGGCCTACGATATTGCAACGTCGCAGTGTAGGCCTAGAATCTAATACATGATTGGTGAAAAAGATCAGCTGGTATTTTTTTAAATCTTTTCCACCAATCATGTATTAGATTCTAGCCTAGAATCTAATACATGATTGGTGGAAAAGATCAGCTGGTATTTTTTTAAATCTTTTTCACCAATCATGTATTAGATTCTAGGCCTACACTGCGACGTTGCAATATCGTAGGCCGGGGCCTTGTATTAGAGGTGGCTATGATATCTACCACAACAATACAGATAAATCCAATTTCGAAATGATTTTACCAAGTATTGACACAAAACAGGACGTTTATTATAAATATAGAGTTTTGTGAATCCATAGCTGATGTGTTCAATCTCAATGTTTTAGCATACAACTAGTTAAAGAAATCATCCTATTATATTGAGCGAGCAGTTACTGTATATTGGTTATATTTGGTTATTTATGTCGAACGTTTTGGCATTTCTCTTATGTTTTAAATGTTTGAATGTTTATATGTTGCGCATTTACGGCGAAACGCTGTAATAGATTTTCATGAAATTTGACAGGTATGCTCCTTTTTTAATTGCGCGTCGACGTATATACAAGGTTTTGAAAATTTTGCATTTCAAGGATAATATAAAAGGTAAAAGGAGCCTCCTTCATACGCCATATTAAGTAAAATCAGACTATAGAATTATTCATCATAAACCAGCTGACAGTGATTACACAGATGTGTGGAAAGCCAGTCTATTGCTGTATTTCCATAAGGTCTATAGTTTCAATCAGCTACTTGTGGATGAGAATACTGCGTGAGGTCTACTATTCACAGAACTACTAGTATTTTTATATCTGGTTATTTATATTTAACGGATCTCGAAAACGGCTTTAACGATTTTCACGAAATTTGGAACATAGTAGGTTTATGATATAAAAATTCGATTGCACTAGGTCTCATCCCTGGGAAAACTCGCTGAACGTCATTAAAAGGATAATTCATCCTTAGAAAAACAGCTGAGACTTTCGTCGTCTGTGGATAATAAGAAAGTGCGTTTGTGGAAAATCGAAATATCTCATCCCCGAAATTCATAAGCTGACGTTTAGCCAGCTGTAATATATAAACACGATCATTTTAGAGAATTGTGTTCTGTTTATCAATAAATAAAAATAACGAGCGAAGCTCGGAGCCCCGATATTTATCATTATTATTAAAATCTGCACCTGTCGTTTGAGTGATACTCAAAATTTGAAGTACAATGTGACGATTTTAATAATAAATAAACAGAAGTCAATAGGACAATAATAAAAAGTGGACAAAATTTTACACAATGTACACTACACAATAATTTTAGCTTAAACAATAAGATGGAGAGTTCGGTCTTACAAGGTGCCAAACTATCAATAAGATAACTGAAAGAAAGTCAATAAATTCTAATAAACGTAATTCTAATAAACAGTAATAAAATCTAATAAACGAGAATTGATTGATTGATTGATTGATTGAGTACTTTATTTATGTAGATTACAATATATACTGGCTTATACATTGTATACAATAGCTTACAATACAGCAAAGTTTAGAGATGAATTTACATAATATAGACTAAGAAAATAACTATTGAACTGTATATTTATGAAAAAGCAATTTGTAATAAATAACTATAGATAATAATCATATTGTTATGCATCTACATAATTGGCGGAGCTTTGGACATCAATGTCCATTCTTTGGGAAGAATATTAAAAATATCCTCCCACTAACTCTCTACCAATTGGAGAGTTTTTTGAAACAAAGCAATAATAAAAAGTGAACAAAATTGTACACAATGTACCACTACACAATAATTTTAGTTTAAACAATAATACGGGAGACCGGTCCCTCAAGTGTCAACTATCAATACGATAACTGAAAAAACTTTAATAGATAACAACCAATAAATAAAATAAACAGTACACAACTGTATACAATATACATTGCACAATAATTGTACACAGTGATAAAATCTAATAAACGAGAATTACTGAGGCCAGTTTTTTGAAACAAACTTTGCAAAGTAAGACATCAATGAATAAAAACCAAATAAAAAAAAAAAACTACTACACAATTATACAAAATATATATTACACAATTAATTGTACACAGTAATAAAATCTAATAAACGAGAATTGATTGATTGATTGATTGATTGAGTACTTTATTTATGTAGATTACAATATATACTGGCTTATACACTTGTATACAATAGCTTAATACAGCAAAGTATAGATGAATTTACATAATATAGACTAAGAAAATAACTATTGAACTGTATATTATATGAAAAAGCAATTTGTAATATATAACTATAGATAATAATCATATTGTTATGCATCTACATAATTGGCGGAGCTTTGGACATATCAATGTCCATTCTTTGGGAAGAATATTAAAAATATCCTCCCACTAACTCTCTACAAATTGGAGAGTTTTTTGAAACAAAGCAATAATAAAAAGTGGACAAAATTGTACACAATGTAAACTACAAAATAATTTTAGCTTAAACAATAAGACGGGGAGACCGGTCCCTCAAGGTGTCAAACTATCAAAACGATAACTGAAAGAACATCAATAAATAACAACCAAAGTAAATAAAATAAACAGTACACAACTATATACAATATACATTGCACAATAATTGTACACAGTGATAAAATCTAATAAACGAGAATTACTGAGGCCAGTTTTTTGAAACAAACTTTGCAAAGTAAGACATCAATGAATAAAAACCAAATAAAAAAAAAATACTACACAATTATACAAAATATATATTACACAATAATGTACACAGTATAAAATCTAATAAACGAGAATTGGAGAGTTTTTTGAAACAAAGTTAGCAGAGTAAGGAATAAAATGATTTCACTTCCCCCATAAATAGCTGCGTTAATTGGAACTCGCTAATCCTCAGTGTGTAGGCTACCTAGTTAAAACTGTTAATTTACAGTAATAAGGAAGAGAGGAGAGAAAGAGGGTGAGAGAGATAGAAAGGGAGAATCTTGGCCAAACTGTTAATGAAGTTTACGTTAAGCAGTGTAAATGAGCTTTTTTGCAAACCATAAAGAACAGGGTCTAGGGGTTTTCGGAGAATGGTATAATGTGGGCGAAGAACAAGAAAGTGATAGAGAGAAACGGGTAGTAGGATGAATAAATAACTGAGGTTCGTAAGAGAATGAATAAATACGAATAAGCAGAAAAAAGTTTAGGAAGGGGTGACAAAAATAAGTATGTACCGGTATAGTAAGAGAGAAGAGAGAATGATAAAGGATAAGAAATAGAATACTTTAGTTCTAATCGCAAATGGATATGATAAATTAGAACAAGATAGGGAGAGAGTTATTGTGTAAGAAGAGAAATAGAGGGCCAAAAAGTAGGAGAAGAAGAAGAAGTGCTGGAAGAGAGGAGAAGATAAAGAAGGAGAATACGGTGGAGAAGAACAAGCAATAAGAAGAAGAAGAGAGGGAAGGGGAAGGGAGCATAAGCAAGAAGAAGAAAATGAAGAGGTTGAAGACGGGGAAGGAGAAATGAAGAAGACGGAGAAGAAGAGAAAAGAAGAAGAAGAAGAAGAAGAAGAAGAAGAAGAAGAAGAAGAAGAAAAGAGGAAGAAGAAGAAAAGAATAAGAAGATGATGATGATTGAGAAAATGAAGGAGAAAAAGATGATGATGATGAAGAAAATGAAGGAGAATAGGAGAAGAAGATGATGATGATGATGATGATGATATGATGATGATGATGATGATGATGATGATGATGAAGAAAATGAAGGAGAACAGGAGGAGAAGAAGATGATGATGATGATAGAGAAAACGGAGGAGAATACGGAGAAGAAGAAGAAGAAGAAAAGAAGGAAGAGACGAGAAGGAAAGAGGGAGGAATCATTAGCAAGAACGACCGACCCAAATAGCGTACAACACTTGGGAAACTCTCAAACCGAAAACCCTTAAGTTGAGTAACACCAGACACTTTCGTTATAAACCGATATACCTCCATCTCACTCATCCTTCAGATCACCTTCTGTCTTCTTCTATCCCTCTATCATCTATATTCTGTCCATCCTCTCTATTTTCATCTCCATTTCTTCTCACACATCATCTTTCCATCCCGTCTTTCTAATTCTCCACATACCTCCTTTCACAAATTATTCCATCTCTCTCTCTGTGTCCTCTTGCTCACCCACCTTTATCCACTTATCTACCTCTCTCCATCTATTTCTATCTGCCTCTTTCCTTCCAGTTTCCACTTTCTTCTCTTTCAGAAATTATTCCATCTCTCTCTCTGTGTCCTATTGCTCACCCACCTTATCCACTACTTATCTACCTCTCTCCATCTATTTCTATCTGCCTCTTCCTTCCAGTTTCCACTTTCTTCTCTTTCAGAAATTATTCCATCTCTCTCACTGTGTCCTCTTTCTCACCCACCTTTATCCACTTATCTACCTCTTTCTCCATCTATTTCTATCTGCCTCTTTCCTTCCAGTTTCCACTTTCTTCTCTTTCAGAAATTATTCCATCTCTCTCTCTCTCTGTCCTCTTTCTCACCCACCTTTATCCACTTATCTACCTCTCTCCATCTATTTCTATCTGCCTCTTTCCTTCCAGTTTCCACTTTCTTCTCTTTCAGAAATTATTCCATCTCTCTCTCTGTGTCCTCTTTCTCACCCACCTTTATCCACTTATCTACCTTTTCTCCATCTATTTCTATCTGCCTCTTTCCTTACAGTTTCCACTTTCTTCTCTCATCTACTCTTCCAAAGTAAAGAAGAATACAGGTTGAAATTCAGGTTAAAATGTAGGCTGGCCGATCTATCCACTTTCCATGTATTTTTTTTATTCTATAACTCTCTACTTCTTTCGGTTATTCAACTTTTTTTACTCATCTTCCTATCCTCTTTTCTACCACCTCAATTTTCTTCTAGTTCTTCTTCTTCTTCTCTTCTTCTTTCTCTTCTTCCTCATCATCATCTTCCTCCTTCCATTTCTTTTCATCTTCTGCTCCATCAACTTTCATTGTCTACGCTCTTCTACCTCTTTCCTACCTCCCTCAATTTTCATTTAATTCTTCTTCTTCTCCATCTTTTTCTTCTCCTTCTTGTTTCTCTACTTCCTCAACATCACCATCTTCCCTTCTTTTTCTTTTTCATATTCTTCTTCTTCTCCATCAACTTTCATTTTCTACCCTCTTACTATCCTCTCTATCTTCGTCTTCTCTACTTTCTATCCTATTTTCTACCCCCCTCAATTTTCATTTAGTTCTTCTCTCCAACTTTTTCTTAGCCTTCTTGTTTCTCTACTTCCTCAACATCATCATCTTCTCCTTCTTTTTCTTTTTCATAATCTTCTTCTTCATCAACTTTCCTTTTTCTACCCTCTTACTACCCTCTTCTATACTTCGTCTTCTCTACTTTCTATCCTATTTTCTACCTCCATCAATTTTCATTTAGTTCTTCTTCTTCTCCTTCTTTTTTCTCTACTTCCTCAAATCATCATCTTCTCTTTCTTTTTCTTTTTATATTCTTCTTCTTCTCCATCAACTTTCATTTTCTTCCCTCTTACTATCCTCTTCTATACTTCGTCTTCTCTACTTTCTATCCTATTTTCTACCCCCCTCAATTTTCATTAGTTCTTCTTCTCCATCTTTTTCTTCTCCTTCATGTTTCTCTACTTCCTCACACCTCATCTAATCCTTCTTTTTCTTTTTCATATTCTTCTTCTTCTCCATCAACTTTCATTTTCTACCCTCTTACTACCCTCTTCTATACTTCGTCTTCTCTACTTCTATCCTATTTTCTACCTCCCTCAATTTTCTTTAGTTCGTTTCTCTTCTTCTTCCTCCTCCTCATCATCATCATCTTCTTCTCCTTTTTCTTCTTCCTCCTCTTCATCTACATCAACTTTCATTTTCTTCCTCCATTTCCACATCACATTCAACACCTTCAAAGTAAACATCTTCCTTTTCCACCTTCTCTCTTTTTCTACCTTCACCTAGTTCTCCATTCCCTTACACACATCTTCCTATCTCCTAAACACCTAGGACGACTTTCAACAAAATGACCCCCTCAAATCCTAAACCAGCAGGGTTACACCTATCTCAGAAACCCCAACAACCACCAACTCCTAAAATATTCAAATAGTTGTTAGCCCTACACGTCTCTGCAATGAAATTCACTTCATCTGTCAGTTCCAGTTCAATGAAAGTGTTAAGGTTATCTATGAGGAATACTGACAGTGATCCAACATCAGCCTCCTCAATTAACCAATGGGAAGACTCGGTTTTGCTTTCAAGCCACGCCCCTAACTAAACTATCAGCTAAGATATTCAAGTAAGGAGTCAAGGTGAATTTTCGTTTGTGCGTAAACTTCCGCAGTCGAAGACGACAAGCATTGATGACATTCATATTGTCAAAATTTCAAGTGTACTAAAACAGCTGATCAAATAACTTTTCATTATTTGACTTTATTATTAAAGAACAAAACATTTCTAATAATATCAACATATTGCCATTAAAAGTAATATCGGGGACCGAGCTTCACTCTGGAGTACAAAAGCATAAAAAAATATCACGAAAGAAGAAATTATAATAACATTCATACAGAAATGTTCTATCTAATCACAGTAAATTGAGATTAATTCCCATAGAATGCAAAAATTTCCCTCACAAAGGCCCAGTTGCACAAAAGCCGGTTAAATTCTAATCATGATTAACTTCACGTGAACCAAATCAGAGAAGACCATTTCAAAAATCAAGGTTGAAAATAACCCAGCTTTTTTTGCAACCGGCACTAAGTACCTGATTGAATGATTACAAAAGTTCAACAGCTGAGTCATACAGCCCCACACACATGAACTCGCTCACCCACTTCCATCACCAACAGACGACGAAATAATTATTATCAGCTGTTTTTCCAAGGATGAATAATAATTATCCTTCTAATGTCCTTCAGCGAGTTTTCTCAGGGATGAGACCTGGTTCAATCGAATCTTCATATTACAAACCTACTATGTTCTGAATTTCGTGAGAATCGTTAAAGCCGTTTTCGAGATCCGGTGAAATACAAACATTTAAACATCCAAGCATCCAAACAGAAGTTGCTCGTTTAATAGTATAGGATAAAAAAGTATAAGCTCACCTGTCCTATTAAAATATAATGATCATAATCTATAGGTTATGTAGACAAATGAAATCTAGCCAATCTGAGATTCTCTCCCTGTCGTGGTCGACGACGGCATTTGCGCACAAACGAAAACCCAACTTTAGGAGATCGGAGGACAGAAAGGAAGAAAAGAAATAATCCGAATAAATGGTACA
>NW_024095138.1:0-8195 GCF_014356525.2 Nilaparvata lugens
GGATAAAATATGAATGTTTTTTTCTAATTCAATATTTCAGTGATATTGATTAGAAATGTGAATCAAGTTGAATGCAGTTTTGGCTAATTATCCCATACTGCTAATAATTCATCCAGCAGTCATCAACAAACGTTTTTGTGGAGGTTTTAGGAGGATGGAGAAGGATGGGTAGATATGGAGGGTGTTGGTGTGCGTGTATGTGTGTGTGTTGTTGTGTGTGGTGTGTGTGTGTGTGTGTGGGTGTGTGTGTGTGTGTTTGTTTGTATGTTATGGTACAAGCAAGGGTGCGAGAATAGTTAGCCCAGCCAACTCAGCGTTCAGCGTGGTCGTTGTGCTGAATTTTTAACCAAAGTCGATGCAGCGTCTTATCTTTAAATATTCACACTCTCAGGCGCCAAACCTGCTTTCCAGGAAATTTTCCTCTCTTACACAACTCTCTCTCTCTCTTTCACTCCCTCTCTATCACTCTTTCCATACACCACCCACAAATGTACCTCCTCTCATCCTCCCTGTTTCAAAGCGAGTTCTCTGTTTTCTCTTGCAGTAACAACTTACATCACTTGTTTTCGCTCCGGTCTCAGAAAAGACCTATTCTTCCATCTTCAGCTTTCGCGGTTCAGTGTTGGAGAGGACCTGAAAGTCCTAATGGAACAATAATTTTTCATCCATCTTTTTTTTCTTGTCGTTTCCTCTGCTCCTCTTTCTCTCACTCGAACACACACACTCACTCACTCTCGCACTCTCTCGCTCTCTCTCTCTCTTTGGTAGAGAGTTAGTGGGGGGGATATTTTGAATATTCTCTCCAAAGAATGGACATTGATATATCCAAAGCTCTGCCAATTAATGTAGATGCATAACAATATTATCTATAAGCTATTATAAATTGCTTTTTTCATATCATATGCAGTTCAATAATCATTTTCTTCGTCTATGTTGTAAATTCATCTTAATTTTTCTGTTTTGTAAGCTATTGTATATAGTTATAAGCCAGTATATATTGTAATCTACATAAATAAAGTACTCAATCAATCAATCTCTCTCTGAGTTTATATTGTAACATACTTTAACTAGTAGTTCTGTGGACAGTGGACCTCACGCTCAGTAAGTTACATTGACCTGTTGTTATGTTTATCAAAAATAATCAATGATTTATCAATCTAAAATGTCTAGAATAATCCTAATGAATTCTGACATGAATATTGAATGTATTCAATATAATGTAATATAATTCTCATAATGTAAATGAATGTATTCTGACATTGTATATTGTATATTTCATTTATATGGATGTTGTATGTGACCTGGCTTATGTACTGATGTTTTTGGCTTAAATAAAATCATTGAATCATTGAATCATTGAACATAGAACTTTCTGTCCTATCGAACCGTGACGTGTCGTCCCGGAATGTGAGTGTGAGCGCTGTTATCAGGTCTGGCTGACGTTGATACACCAATCCAATCAACCCATTAGAGAACAATCTGTGTTGTCGTGTTGGCGAAAAATCGGTGTGTTGAAATTGGAAATAAACTACAATAATGCTGATTCTCTCACTAGTTTCATTCTCACTTTTCATGATTTTAGAAATCAATTTCTTTTCATAATATTTGTTGCAATTTCACCATCAGATTAAAAAAGAAGAATGTAATAAAAATGTTATCTATCAATAATTTCAAACTCCAAATTAGAATCATGGCCTCAGCTTATGGAAAGACAAAGTTAGTAGACAATACTGTTGATGGAAGATACATTTTCAAGATGTTTCAGATGATACTTTTGAAGGAGTAATATCAAAATCACTGGACGCTGATTTATGATGAATTATTCTAAAGTTTGATTTTTACGGTAATTTCGGCGTTCAAAAGAGACTCCTTTTCCTTTTGTACATCCTTAAAATGCAAAATTTCAAAAAACCGTAAGTATACGTCGACACGAAATTTCAAAGGAATATACCTGTCAAATTTCATGAAAATCTCTATTGCTGCATTCGCTGTAATACGGAACATAATATGAACATAATATAAACATGAATATAAACAAAAATAAAAACAAAAGAGAAATGCAAAACCGTCGACTTGAATCTTAGACCTCACCTCGCTCGGTCAATAAATGGATCTAATCTAATCTCTCCCACCTCTCTTCTCTCTCTCTCTCTCCTCTCTCTCTCTCTCTCTCTCTCCTCTCTCTCTCTCTCTCTCATTCTCTCTCTCTCTCTTCTCTCTCGCTCTCTCTTCGTCTCTCTCTCTCTCTCTCTCCTCTCTCTCTCCTATCTCACCATCTTTCTCCTCCGGTCCTGTGAGCATTGAACCATCTATGTTTATAGGCCTATGGTAGTTGGAAAAGTCACCGCCTCGCCACAGCCACGCCACAGTCACGCCATCTCTGTGGAATTGGGCCTGATATTCCAATCCAGAACCATGTTCTATAGTGAAGTCTGCGTTTTAATAGTAGTGAAGAAAGATAGGAGAACAACGTTGCCGATCCTCTGTCTTGCCAATGCTCTCTATAGACGGTAGCTGATACAGCTTATTGATGCAATATCAACTGATACTCGTTTTAAATAATCAATTATATTTTATTGAGCAAAAACTTATATTTTCGATAATTTCATAATGAATTGTCATACCTAGATGAAATATTTTCCAATTAATTATTGTTGAAAGACGATGTGGCAACAGAGCAAAGCGAAGAAAGAGATAGCGCTATCCGCTTTGTTGAATGATAGACAAGGATAGCAATACCATTTCTAATCAAGCACTGTCATTATAACGTGGACCTCACTATACCATGGGACTCTCAAATGGATGTGAATTTCTAGAATAAGATTGTAAAGAGAGGTTTCCGGATTTAAATACAGAAAACCGATTTAACCAAATCCAGTTAACTGAGGAATATTCCGTTAACGATAGTGTATAGAGTTTGCCGGTGCCACATATGAGAGAGAATTATTCCAGTGATGGCTCCATCATTCGATATCCATAAATTGCAATCATGGATCGACATGTGGAAGCAATGGCGTCGGAATAATATGGATGTATGGAGCGAAGCATCATCCATCAAAATATGGCTGGGTCAGTTGCATCGTTTGTCAGAGCTATTCGAGTGGTTGGGGACAGCAAGTGACGTTGATTCAACTAGTTAAATCGATCGATTTAACGTTGAAACCAGTTGATTCAACCATCACGTTTCAAACTAGTTGATTTGTCAGTGCTGTTCGATTTGCTGGGTGCGAGATGACGTTGATTCAACGTTGAAACTAGTTGAATCAACCATCAACGTTGAACTAAACTCCGTACAAAATAGCCTATGACTTGGAGGAATTTGCGGCGCAGAGTAATGGAGGGTAGTCATAGGAAGAGTGAGAGGTCCACGGTATAATGGCAGTATTTGATGGCAATGGTATAGCTATCCTTGTCTATCATCCAACAAAGCGGATAGCGTTATCGCTTTCTCGCTTGCTCTGTTGCTAGATCGTCTTTCAACAATGTGGAATAATAATTGAATAAACAAAATTTTATCTTAATTATGAAATTCATCATGGAGCTATTGAAAAATATAATATATCATTTTAATCGAGAATGAACCGTTAATATTACATCAATAAGCTTGTATCAGCTACCGTCTATAGAAGGCATTGACACGACAGAGGATCGGCAACGTTTCCTCTTATCTTTCTCCACTGCCATTATAAAGTGGACCTCACTATAAAAGCACAGTTGCCATTAGTCGGTCGATTAGAGTCAGTCGACTGAAGAAGGCTATCAAAGAGGAAACTCCGTAAGTTTAACATGAGCGCTAGAATACTCACTAGAAATTAGAGAATGCTGACCGTTTTAGAACGGAAACATCGCCGCCGTTGTATCCCTACCTCTTAATGCCTTCTCTGCTTCGCATGTCCCTTCCATCAAGAGAAATTTTCTA
Source organism: Nilaparvata lugens (assembly GCF_014356525.2). Taxonomy (NCBI): domain Eukaryota; kingdom Metazoa; phylum Arthropoda; class Insecta; order Hemiptera; family Delphacidae; genus Nilaparvata; species Nilaparvata lugens. The sequence goes on from NW_024095138.1 coordinate 3,920, forward strand.
CGGAGTATGGTGGATCAACCGTCAACTGTTATTTCGTTATCAAATATTCAACCAGGGCCGAATTCGAACATATTTTCCGTCCAAGGCATTATTCAGACTACCACCCCCATATAGAATTGTTATAGAGTGCAGGAATAGACTTGTTATTGAAGGAATCCTATTATATTGAGCGAGCAATTTCTGTATATGGTTATATGGTTATTTAGTATCTGGTTATATGGTTATATGGTTATATGGTTATATGGTTATAGTTATCTGGTTATCTGGTTATCTGGTTATCTGGATATCTGGTTATCTGGTTATCTGTTTATCTGGTTATCTTGATATCTGGTTATCTCGTTAGCATGTCCAACGGATCTCAAAAAGACTCTAACGATTTTCACGAAATTGGAACATAGTAGTCTATGATGTAAAAATTAAATTCCACTGGGTCTCATCCCTGGAAAACTCGCTGAAGGACATGAAAAGGATAATTTTTATTCATCTTGGAAAAACAGATGATAATTTCGTCGTTTGTCAGTTACAGAAGATGCGTGTCCTGTGTGGGATATCAACTGTGTAATCAATCAGCTTACCGTATCTCGCGAGAAATCTAGAAATTTCAATAGACTTGATCAAAATAATCTGATTTGTTGACATGTATATCATAATATTCAAAGTAGTGAAAAAACAGTGTAGCTGTGCTAGATTACATTTCATCATCCTATAATGAGAATTAATACAATTAGTATTATCAGCAAATTTCATATTTATTCGGTTAAAAAGTTGTCTTAAGTATTGTTTTATTATTCTTATTTGCTATCTTTTTTCTAGTTTTGTGCGCTGTACTGTTGTTGTAAAATGTTTGCGAAATAAAGAATCTTATTATATCTTATCTTATTATTCATAATAATAAAAGATTAATGATTAGTGAGTGTTATTTTGTTATTCATTTGTTTTGTAAACAATCTGGATTAGAACTTTTATTTATGTCTTTTCTGTATAGGGCTACTTGTAATATAATATAAAAAATAAAAATCTCAGTACCCTTTTTTGAAATATTTTATGACAACATGTTTCGGACATTTATGCCATTTTCAAGTCAAATGGCATAATGTCCGAAACATGTTATGATAAATATTTTAAAAAAAGGGTACTGAGATTTTTATTTTTTATATTTAGAACTTTATGTTTTCAATATTTGGACTGAAAATTTTACCTGAATTTAAGTTGTGGAACATGTCCTACTTTTTGCAATATTTATAGTGTATTAATCAAAATTTGGGGAAGAAACAGTCTTGGGCTGTGCCTGTTAGTCCTTCCCCAATAATTTTAAAGAATTGTGTTCTGTTTATCAATAAATAAATAACGAGCGAAGCTCGGTGCCCCGATATTAGATTCTTAACCAACCGAGGATGAGATTATATGCCTATTTTCGATTCTTAAATATTTCAAGTTTGCAGTTTGTCAAATTTCAAAATATACCCTTGCGGAGCACGGGTCACCTGCTAGTTCAAATTATAAATGATCAATTCGTAGCACCCGAAGACCTTAAAGAGATATAGACCCATAATGCCTATGCCTTCCCAATGATAGCTCTTACTTGAAATTGAAGTTCGCCATTGGGGTATTTAGCACGAGATATTATATATGATTTATTTGTAATACTATAGATCAAAAAGGCATTGGTGGGATTGGTATGTAATAATCTTATGGGTTGCCCCCTCAAAGGCGGATTTCAATTCCAAGTACGACACTAGCGCTTCATGTGAGTCTATGCATCTTCAAGGTCTTTGGTAGCACCCTGAAAATGTGATGAACCGCGAATTGTCTTTGAAAGTTTTCTCTTCTACTCAACATTTTCATTTTTCGATGGATAAAAACAACATGCTGCGTGCTGTGTCCGATTTTCTCTGAAAGCTGTTTCTCTTTGCCATAAAACATTCACCGATGTTTTTTCCTTTTCCGCTCATCACAAAATAAATAACCGGCGAATGGAAAGTTACTGGAAATCTAGTAAAGCAGCAGAGATTTCCCAGTGTATAACGCCAATGTCTTCTGTTCAACTAATACTGACATTTCTCAGTGATTCCCCCTGTTCAGTCGATTGTGTTTTGCATGTAAATGCGATGTAAATGTAAATTTACAACGGCGGATCCTTAGAATGCAATTACAACTCGCTTAGATTGTCTGCTACTGTAGTGTATTCCATCAATTGTTGTGTTTTGGAAGGATGAACTCGATTCAGCAAATATATTTAAGCACTAAAATTATAAATAAAAATTTAACAATTATTAGCTGTGCCAAGATAACAAAAAAGTAAAAACAGATATCAATGCTTGGATCAAAATTAACTACTTCTTCTACCTTTGAGAACTTAATAAGTTAACAGAGAACTTTTCTGATTAGTGCGCTCACTCCCCTACTTGTGCTCTATCACATCCCTTTCCCAATCCTTTCCAAATATTCCAAGGATCAAAAGCCTTCCTATGACATGGATAGCCATAGTTGGAAGAACTTTTGATCCTCTACCTTCTTCACCACATAACATGTATAATTGCCTTCTAATATTGTAATGTGTTCTCATATTTATGTTAATTATTTTCTACTGTAATGTTTTTTTATTGATGTAATTAATTTTTTTTCATATTGATGTATCTTATGTGTGTGTGTGTGTGAATAAATAATTGAAATTGAAATTAAATTGAATGTGAGAACTGTTTCTGTTAAGAACTAAGAATCAAGGAACTGTATCATTAAAAGGTGAGTACATGATATGTTAAGAACTGTATCATTTAGGGCCGGTTTCCGAGTTCGAGATTTAGCTGATAAGTTCTAGACTTAAACTGCTAGAGTCAGAAAATTGGCTTTTCCTACATGTACCTTGGAAAGTGACAATTTCTGCCCTGGTTGCAGGCCGCGAAGAATCACTTTTCCAACTATACTATTACTTTGCGTACTCCAGATTTGCAACATGGCAACACAATAGTTATTGGTGCAACTAGTGCGCGAAGTGACAGTTGCTGCACCGAAAGAAACGTTCACGCTCGAGCCGTAGGCGAGGAATGGTTTCTTGAGTGCAGCAGTGGAGCTTTGCGCACGTATTTTACATTGAATTTTTCTCACTGTTACCATTAAATATAGAAAGTGGTTGATTATGGGGAAATGATCTTTAAAATCCATCAAATGTTTGTCTGTGTAATTTTGTTATTAATAACAACTTTTATTTATTTCAGAATTGATAATCCAATTGAAAAAAATCTTGTGTGGCGCACTCACACAACTTTCCTTGCCGTTATGAAAATTAATCACCTGGCGCTAGTGTAAACGCGCATCTCAAGTCAAAGATCTGAGCCAGCTGGTAACAGTTCATAACGCTGGATACACACAACATCTGCTAACTCTTCATAGTGAATGATTCAATAGAATCAACAGTTGCCAAAAGTTTTCAATTGAATATTACATTTTCTCAAATTTTGAGCTTATTTTCAATTTAAGGTGGAAATGTTACTGGATATTAATTGAAGAGATTTCCATGCTCATTCTTTCCACTCCAAATGTTTCGTTTAAATTATATCTGAGACCTGATAATTGGAAATCTAGAATCGTACTTTGCATTGATGGGGCGGAGCTCCTGAAATTTTCACAGATATGGGACTTGCGGCAGTTGATAAAGCTTAACAATGACTATTTTAGGTATAAATTTGATCAAAATCGTTGGAGCCGTTTTCGAGAAAATCGCGAAAAACACTATTTTTGACAACATTTTCTCCATTTTAGCCGCCATCTTGATTGCATTTGATCGAAATTGTTCGTGTCAGATCCTTATATTGTAAGGACCTTAAGTTCCAAATTTCAAGTCATTCCGTTAATTGGGAGATGAGAAATCGTGTACACAGGCACACATACACTCATACACACACACACACACACCACACCACTCACACATACAGACCAATACCCAAAAACCACTTTTTGAACTCAGGGAACTTGAAACGTATAGAATTTAGAAATTGGGGTACCTTAATTTTTTTCGGAAGCAATACTTTCCTTACCTATGTAATAGGGCAAGGAAAGTAATAATAATCGATAATTATTCAATTGAAAATTAGATTAATCCAATTAATTTGAATATATAAATAATTTCAAATATATTAACAAAATGAGGTATCCTCCATGGACCTTAACTTAATCAAATCCATACTATAATGAAGAAAAGAACTGGCTTATACAGTACGGGATAGGAAAATCAAGTTCGATGCATCATCACGTCTGAACTACTCTACTGATTAACTTA
>NW_024095140.1:0-8273 GCF_014356525.2 Nilaparvata lugens
AATCCTATGGAGGTAAAGTGGGAAATAAGTTATCGATTTTCGGAGAAGAATAAACTGGAATATCTTATTTATTTATTTAAACATTCAGAATTACACAACTTACAGAGAAGTACTACAGGAATATGTAATAATAAGTAGGAATATCAGAATTGGAGTAGACCTATCGTTGTAAGTTAATACTTTTGCATTATTCCTAAGTATTTAATGAAATAAATGACTGTGCTTGGAAAACGTTGGATATGTTTTTAAATATATATTGTATTTCAATGAACATAAACAAAAAGTTATCGATTGTGAAGAAGAATAAACTGGAATATCGGATTGGAAGTAGACCTATAGTTGAAAGCTAATACATTTGCATTATTCCTACATATTTAATGAAATAAATGACTGTGCTTTGCATACGTTGAATACCGTATGTTTGAGAATATATTACTGCATTGTCATGAAAGTAAACTGGGAAAACAAGCTATGATTGTGGAGAATAATGTTATGGAAGCTAATATATCTGATATGGAGTAGACCTATCGTTGAACGCTAATTCTTTTGCATTATTCCTGAGTATTTAATGAAATAATGACTACGGAAGCCCAGCGTCGAAACGCAGAATGAGCTGTACTTGACAGAAATTAATTACCATTCTGTCTTTAGTCTGCAGCTACTTCTCTTGATTAAGTTGCGCGATACAGTTCATTAAAATTGGCATCTCATTAAGCTGCTTAATCTCTGCATCTCATTTCGATCAATCATCCAATTTTCGAGATTTCATACTTTAGAGTCAGGGTTTTTCATGCTTGATTCTCCTTGCAATATTCATGAAGAGTTGATGAGACGATTCTTCTCTGTATCATCATTGTTCAAGGATATAGATGGATTTGTTTATTTACCATAGTGATGATCAATTTTCCATAAAAATGTTACATTATGTGCTTTTATGTTACATAGAGTAGAGTCAGGGCTCTCATACTCTATTCTCCTTGCAATATTAATGAAGAAATGACACTTCCTCTGCTGCATCATAATTGTTCAAGGATATGAATGGATTTGTATTTTGTACCATAGTGATGATCAATTTACCATAAAAATGTTACATTATGTGCTTTTATGTTACATAGAGTAGAGTCATGGCTCTCATACTCTATTCTACTTGCAATATACATGAAGAGATGAGACGTCATTTTCTGTATCATCATTGTTCAAGGATATAGATGGATTTGTTTGTTGTACCAAAGTGGTGATTAATTTACTATAAAAATGTGAAATTATGTGTCTTTATGTGACATAATGTAGAGTCGAGGACTCTCATACGTTACTTACAATATTAATGAAGAAATGAGAAGTTAATTTCTGCATCATCATTGTTCAGTGGTATAGATGGATTTGTTTGTTATACCATAGTGATGATTATTTACTATACAGACATCACATTTTTAAATTATAGAAAGTTTCAAGGAGGCCCGCAACTCTGGTGATAAGTGTGAGTGGAAGACAACATGGAGTTCATAAATACAACCTGAAATTAAGTCCATGATCAAATAATGTGAAGAAATAAACATTTTCCTAATGATACAGTTGTAGAAACCACAGCCTGTGGCTGTTTAGAACAAACTTAGAGACTACTTACAAATAATATATGTACGAGAATGAGGTTTGATACACCACTAGATATTCTTAAACAAACAATGTTTATGCAACCGGTCAGCTTATTATTAGTGAGAATTGTTCAGTATATAATTTTTGCTCATTATGAGTTGATATTTCTGACTGTTGATGGTTGATTGATGTTGATAGTTGATAGTTGATGTTGATAGTTGATAGTTAAATCCTGACGAATTGGTAACGTGTATAGTGGCGAGGGGGTGAAGAGGTACTCACCCGTTTCAATTTCTAACGGGCTATTTTTGTGTAGTTGACTATTAAGTATAGCGCAGAACACAACCACTTATATGATTCAATAGTTCCATAACATTCTGAACGTAGAGAAACTTCAGAATCTAAGATAATCTCACTGTCATATGTTCGGGAATAATTCCTATTCTATCATGAGATGATAACGATCAATAACTACAATAACATCTATAATATATATATATATATATATATATATATATATATATATATATAAAAGCGAAATGGCACCAACTCACTCACTGACTCACTGACTGACTGACTCACTCACTCGCAGAACTAAAAATCTACCGGACCAAAAACGTTCAATTTGGTAGGTATGTTCAGTTGACCCTTTAGAGGCGCACTAAGAAATCTTTTGCAATATTTTAACTCTAAGTGGTTTTTAAGGGTTTGAAGTTCGTCTTTTAGCATGTATTTCGTCTTCTCCCAATCTTTTATTATAATTGAAATTTCCATATCATATGTTACTATAGAACTATATCTGGATAGAGTACCTCTTCGAAACAGTTGTTAACTGGCAACTAAATTAATAATTTTGTCAGGTTGGCATTGAGTTGAGTTGACTTTGTTAGGTTGGCACCAAGTTGAAGATTGAAATGCATTTATCGCGGAAAAATTGATTGGGCACTGCTACTTCAATCCTGGGAATATTATATTACTAGCCGTCAGGCTCGCTTCGCTCGCCATATCCGTTTAGCCAGACGTTTAGTCTGGACCCCCGACTGGATCGTCCTAACATATGATCGTCCTACAAATGAAAAATGCAGGCGAGCCTGGTGATCTCATTCTTGGACGATCCAGTCGAGGGTCCAGGGGGCGGAGCTCCCTGGCTAGACGGATATGGCGAGCGAAGCGAGCCTGACGGCTAGTACACAATAAAATAACAGATACAAGGATAACCTAACAATTTTTAAACTAAGCTATACGATTACTGGCATTATTGTCAAACTACCGAACGAAACAAACCCAGTAAGTGTTTCAGTTGTGGACGTTGCTGTATATCCCGGAATAGCTGGCGTTGTTAGGGTTAGGGCATGTAGGAAACACGTGGCTCTACGAACAAGCAACGGAACCTGTATAGGTCTACTGTATATAGGATTATACACGAGTAAAGAAGAAGAAAGAGGATGGAGAGGAGGAGGAAGAAAAGGAGGAGGAGGAGGAAAAGGATAGGTGAAGGAGAAGGAGGGGTATATAATATAGAACCTATATAGGTTTATACACGAGTGAAGGAGAAGAGGAAGGAGAAGGAGTATGGAGAGGAGGAGGAGGAGGAGGAGGAGGATAAGGAGATGGAGGATGGAGAGGGAGACGAAGAGGAGGAGGAGAAAGAGAAGGAGGAGAAGGAGAGGTATAAAATATTATAACCTATATAGGTTTGCTCACGAGGAGAGGAGGAGAAAGAGGTAGATGTGATTGGAGAGGAGGAGGAAGAGAAGGAGAAGGAAAGCAGGAGAAGAAGGAAGGGTATAGAATATATAGAACCTATATAGGTTTATCAATGTGTAACTCAGTTCATTATCTTCTGTTGCTTGGGAGAGTCAACCTACAACCTCCTAACATCCTCCCCCAAAACCTAACAACCCTTCCTTCATTATCAAAGTATCAAGATTGAGTAGTAGGGGGAGGGGAAGTTTATCAGCGACTTGCTGTGATATGATGAGTGATGGGTTGATGAGGAGAAGGAGGAGGGGGAGGAGGGATGAATTCGAGGAGGAGATTTGAGGTAAGAGGGAAGAAAGGGTGAAGAAGGAGAAGGAGGATGTGGAGGGGATGGTGGGGGGAGGTTAAGGTAGATGAGATGAGGAGGTATGATTTATTTATTTATTTATCATTTACAATCAACTTAAGGACAAAGAAACATTTAAAGGGAAAAATATTGAATGGAGGAGGTGGAGGGGTAGGACTTGGTGGAGAAGAGGAGAAAATAGAGAAGGAAGAAGAGGATTGACAGGAGGATGGGGATTGGAGAAGGAATAGGAGGGGAGGAGGATTAGTAGAAGAAGGAGGAGGAGGAGAAGAGAGAGGAGTAAAAGAAGGATGAGTAGCGGAGAAGAAGAAGGATGAGAAGTGGGTGGAGGAAAGAGAGGAGAAGAAAGAGAAGAAGGAAGAGTAGAAGATATAGGAAGAGAAGGAGAAGAAATAGGGAGAGGAGAAGATATAGGAAGAGGAGGAGGAGGAGGAAGAGGAGGAGGAGGAGGAAGAGGAGGAGGAGGAGGAGTTGGAGGAGAAAGAGGGAGAGGTGTTGGAGAAGAGGAGAAGGAAGAAATGAGAGCAGAGCAGACGGGTGGGTAGAGAGGTACTAGGAAAAGAGAAGTGAAGGAGGGGGAGAATTAGAGAAAGGAGGTGAAGGAATGCTAAGAGGAGAAGTGGGGGGATTGTGAGAAAGAAGAGGAGGAGGAGGAGGAAGAGGAGGAGGAGGAGTTGGAGGAGAAAGAGGGAGAGGTGTGGAGAAGAGGAGAAGGAAGAAATGAGAGCAGAGCAGACGGGTGGGTAGAGAGGTACTAGGAAAAGAGAAGTGAAGGAGGGGGAGAATTAGAGAAAGGAGGTGAAGGAATGCTAAGAGGAGAAGTGGGGGGATTGTGAGAAAGAAGAGGAGGAGTAGTAGTAGGTGGATGAGGAGGAGGAAAAGTGAGAATGATTATGAGGAGGATGAGGTTGATGATGGAATGAGTCAGGATGATTTTCAGGAGGAAATTCACGGTTGCAGGATGTGAATGTGAAGAAGGAGAAGGAGGAGGAGGAGGAGGAGGAGGAGGAAGAGGGGAGGAGGAGGAGGAGGAGGGGATGAGGAAGAGGGGAAGTGAGAATGATTATGAGGAGGATGAGGTGATGGAGATGAGTCAGGATGATTTTCAGGAGGAAATTCGTGGTTGCAGGAGAAGGAGGAGTTGAAGGTAGAGGAGGAGGGGGAGGAGATGGATGAGGAGGAGGAGTAGGAGGAGTAGGATGAGGAGGAGGAAGTGAAATTGGGCTGAGGCTATGTTGTGAGGGCGTGATTGTGATTGACGCTGAGGAATCCATGTACTCGGCAAACAAGGCTTGTTAGTAGTGCAACCCAACTTGCTTAATTATTCCTCAACTGATATATTTTATTAGCATCCATTGTCGTCCCAGTTCAGCTACGTGTGTACTTATACCTACAAAGGCCACAGCATCTCTCTGCCAATAGAAGCCGTACACATGAAAGGGTTGACTGTATTCAAAGTTTCCGTCTGTCGTACAGCTTCTATCATTTTATCAGTATATAAAATTTTATCGAAGTTTTGCTTCGAACAGATTTTTGAAACGTCTTAGTGTTAAACTAGTAGTTCTGTGAACAGTAGACCTCGCGCTCAGTGAGTTACATTGACCTGTTGTTATGTTTTCTCAAAAATTAATAAATAATTTATCAATTAAAAATGTCTAGAAAAAATCCTAAATAAACATAGAGCTTTCTGTCCTATCGTACCGTGACGTGTCGTCCCGGAATGTGAGTGTGAGCGCTGTTATCAGGTCTGGCTGCAACTGTCTACAACGTTGATGGAGAGATACAATTTTCAGATATTCGATGTTTTTGAACGGGTTGTATTATAGTCAACTGTCTACTAACGTTAATGGAAAGATACATTTTCAAGATGTTCGATGTTTTTGAACGGGTAGTATTATAGTCTACTAGACAACTGATTTATGATAAATAATTCTATATTGATGAAAAAGACTGAGAAATTGTCAAAAACCACAGATTTATTGATAATTAGAAAGACCGTTTCGGTTATTACACCATGTCAATCTCTGATAAAACTGATAAAACTGGTTTTATCAGAGATTGACATGGTGTAATAACCGAAACCGGTCTTTCTAATTATCAATAAATCTGTGGTTTTTGACAATTTCTCAGTCTTTTTCATTCAATATGAATAATTACCACAATATCAACTTTTCAACTACACAAAAAGGAAAAAAATAATTCCATAGTCTGATTTTTACGGTAATATTGGGTATGAAGGAGGCTCCTTTTACTTCCTTACCTATCATAGGTAAGGAAAGTATTGCTTTCCGAAAAAATTAAGGTACTCCAATTTCTAAATTTCTATACGTTTCAAGGTCCCCTGAGTCCGAAAAAGTGGTTTTTGGGTATGGTCTGTTGTATGTGTATGTGTATGTGTGGGTGTGTGTGGTGTGTGGTGTGTGTGTGGTGTGTGTGTGTGTGTGTGTGTGTGTGTGTGTTGTGTGTTATGAGTGTATGTGCGTCTGTGTTCACGATATCTCTTCCCCAGTTAACGGAATGACTTGAAATTTGGAACGTAAGGTCCTTACACTATAAGAATCCGACACGAACAATTTCGCGATTCAAGATGGCGGCTAGAATCGTGAAAATGTTGTCAAAAAAAGGGTTTTTCGTGATTTTCTCGAAAACGGCTCCAACGTTTTCGATCAAATTCATACCTAAAATAGTCAAAATTTTAGGAGCTCCGCCCCATCTATGCAAAGTTTGATTTCCCAATTATCAGGATTCAGATACAATTTGACAAAAATTTTTTTTTGAGTGGAGAAGATTGAGCATGAAATCTCTACAATTAATGTTCAGTAACATTTTCACCTAAAATTGAAAATAAGCTCGAAATACGAGAAAATGTGATTATCCAATTGCAAACCTGTTGATTCTATTAAATGATTCACTATGAAGAGAAAGCAGACCTCGTATGTCTCCAGCGTTATTGTCCTGTCACCAGCCACTACCTCCGTAAACAAAGCCGTAGTGCGTTCGTGTGACGTCAGCACAGGTAGGGCTCCTGGACCATAGAAACTCTACTGATATAGATCAGCTGAAATTAACGAATATTTTTGGTGTAGGAGCCCTATCTGTGCTGACGTCACACGACCGCACTACGGCTTTGTTACGAAGGTAGTACACCAGCTGGCTCAGATCTTGTTTATAAGTAGACTAGAGATGCGCGTGAACACTAGCGTCAGGTGATCAATTTTCATAACGGCAAGGAGAGTTGTTTGAGTGCGCCACACCAAATTCTTTTCATTTATTTTTGTTCATTAGATAGAAATTACAATATTGGAATAAAAAACATGAGCTAGCCCAAAACTTCTTCTAGTCCTGAATTTTGTCCATTAAATGTAGGCTTAGTATTTCTAACTATAGAACTATTTCTAACATCATAACTATTTTCACTAGAATACACTGTATAATTTTGATTTTGATTTTGTTGATATCCCTTGTATCTGATGTAGTAAGTGAACTCTTATTATATTCCTCAATCTATGAAAGTTATTTGGTTTTTGGCCTCTGAGTAGAGGATAATTGTGGGGATGAAGCCACTTTTTGCTTGAAATCCCCTCCCCCCTCTCCCCCCTCGTCCATCCCTCCTCCCCTTCCCCCCGCCTGTAGGGCGGGGGGTGTTCTAAAAATAGATTTCCCCCTCCCCCTGTCCAGTGGAGGTGAGGGGGAGTGAGTGAGAGGGAGATATATCTTTCTCTCTCTCTTTCTAAATCCCCCTCCCCCTGTCCAGTGGAGGTGAGGGGGAGTGAGTGAGAGGAGATATATCTTTCTCTCTCTTTCTAAAAATAGATTTCCCCTTCCCCCTGTCCATGGTGGTGAGGGGATAGAGAGAGAGAGGGAGATATCTCTCTCTCTCTCTCTCTCTCCAGGTGGGGAAAAAAAATTTCCCTTTTAGGAGGAAAAATTCCTCTGTCACTGTCAAATTGAAGTGAATTCATATTTCTACATCTAATGCTATGGTGACAGATTGAGGTGAATTCTAAAGATGGGGGGAAAAAATCTCTTGGAGGGAAAAATTCCCTTGGTGACAGATTAACGTATCCATATTAAAGTGAGGTCAATGACTCTCTCTATATCTAATTGAATTGAGAAATTCTCTCTCATCTAATGCTAAAATCTCTACGTTCTTTTACATTTTTTATCTGCAATATCGTACAAGCATTTCCAAAGTTCATCGGAATTTTTAACAACAGATAATGACGCATCATTTGTACAATCATAATGTAATGACCACTGTCTAGATATGAGCAGTTCGAAAATCTCAGATAGAATCGAAAAGTGTACATTTTCTGTTTTTGTTACGGTAAATCAACATCTTGACATCCTGTTGAAAATTTAATATTCTTCGCAATTGAATCAATTCATTAATGAAATTGACATCAAGAGACGAGATAATTTTTTGAATTTTGGAAAACCATAACACTGCATCTTGCAGATTTGACGTGATCGAATGAGGGGGAAAGATTTCTAAATTGATGATATGCACATGCACTAAAGATTACCCACACGTGCTGTCTGCTCTAGCTCTAAATTAATGAGATGCACGTGTTATAGGCGCACGTGCACTAAAGATTACCACACACGTGGT
>NW_024095141.1:0-8033 GCF_014356525.2 Nilaparvata lugens
AGTGGTAGGAGGAGGATGATAAGAAGAAGAGAAGGTTGAGAATGACGAGGAAGAAAAGAGAAGGAGGTGAATAAGGAGAAGAAGAAGAAGTAGCGAGAGGAGGGGAAGAGGAAGGAGTGGAAGAAAAAGAATAAGAAGAAGAAGAAGAAGAAGAAGAGTGAAAATCAGTTAATAATAACGTAAAACAACAAAAACAAGATGATTTTGATGAACCAGAGAAAGAAAAGAAGAAGAAGGAGAAAAGGAAGAAGAAGGAGAAAATACATTATGGGAGGTAGAGGAGGAATAATTAAGAGAAAGTCAAGCAAAAGAAGTGATAGAACAGTTAGAAGATCCAGTGTGAGTAGAATGGAAGTGGAAGAACGATGAGGAGAGAAGAAAGAGAGGGAGAAGATGAAGAAGGTGAAGGAGGAGAAGAAGGAGAAGATTGAAGAAGTATGTGAGGGAGAGAAATTAAGCCTGAACTACTTTACAGACTTGGCTACCAAAAGCGGAGATATTCTGAAAAGCAAAGTCATGTAGTCGGGTGTGGAAAGAGGTGAAGGAGAAAAAGAAGATAGAGTGAGAGTGAGTGAGTGGGAAAGGGTGAGATAGTGAGGAGAATAACAGTTGGAGAAGTTGGTGGATGGTGCTGAGGAGTGGGTGTTGGTGGAGGAGAAGGAGGAGGAGTAGGAATAAGAGGAGGTTGATGAAAAGGGTAGAATTATTGGTGAAAGAAATGAGGAGAAGAAGGAGAAGAAGGACGATGGTGAGGAGGAGAACGAGAAGAAGGGGGTAATTACAGTGTGGTTGGTGAGAAAGAGAAGAAGGAGTATAGGAGAAGGAGAAGGTGATTTGAGGAGAACGAAAGAAGGAGGAGAATGATAAGGAGAAGAGGAGAATAAGAAGATGGAGGAGGAGAAGGTTTTGTAGGAGGAGGAAGAGGTTAATGAGGATGGGAAGAGGTTGAGAGGGTCTAGTAAAGATTATGAAACCGGTCATTCTTTTTTTTGACCGAGCGAAGTGAGTTCTAAGATTCAAGTCGACGGCTTGGCATTTCTCTTAATGTTTGAATGTTTTATGTTCAAATGTTTAAATGTTTGAATGTTTATATGTTGTGCATTTACGGCGAAACGCGGGAATAGATTTTCATGAAATTTGACAGGTATGTTCCTTTTGAAATTGTGCGTCGACGTATATACAAGGTTTGTGGAAATTTTGCATTTCAAGGATAATATAAAAGGAAAAAGGAGCCTCCTTCATACGCCAATATTAGAGTAAAAATCAGACTATAGAATAATTATTTATCATAAATCAGCTGTCTAGTGGACTATAATACTACCCGTTTAAAAACATCGAAACTTGAAAATGTATGTTTCCCATGAACGTTGTAGACAGTTGCAGCCAGACCTGATAACAGCGCTCACACTCACATTCCGGGACGACACGTCACGGTACGATAGGACAGAAAGCTCTATGTTTATTTAGGATTTTGCTGGACATTTTAAATTGATAAACCATTTATTAATTTTTGAGAAAACATAGCAACAGATCAATGTAACTTTCTGAGCGCGAGGTCTACTGTTCACAGAACTACAGGTAATGAAATCTGTGGATTTGACAATTTCTTAATGCCGGTTAAAATTTAATCTTGATTAATTCCACGAGAACAGAGTAGCCGTCTTTTCAAAAAGGTCTTTTCATTTTTGATCATCTGATGAACATATTCTTCCTACGATAGAACTCATAAGAACTGTGATCATAAGAACTGTCATAAGATCAGTTCTGTGAACAGTGACCCACGTAGTATTCTATCCACAATACCTGATTGAAACTATAGACCTTATGGAAATACAGCAATACACTGGCTTCTCCACACATCTGTGTAATCACTTGTCAGCTGATTTATGATGAATAATCTATAGTCTGATTTTCACTCCAATATTGGCGTATGAAGGAGGCTCCTTTTTCCTTTTTTATTATCCTTGAAATGCAAAATTTCCAAAGACCTTGTATATACGTCGACGCGCAATTTAAAAAAGAACATACCTGTCAAATTTATGAAAAATCTATCACCGCGTTTCGCCGTGAATGCGCAACATATAAACATTTGAACATTCAACTATTCATCATTAAGAGAGAAATGCCAACCGTCGACTTGAATCCTAGACCTCACTTCGCTCGGTCAATAAAATAACGAGCGAAGCTCGTGCCCCGATATTAGAATTGATAAGGATTATATTCCACGACATCATACACACTGAATATATCCACCTTAATGGTCGACCCTCAAATCCACACAACCTACGCTACCTACATCCCTCTCCAATGAATCTGTGGGCAATTGTCTGCTATAATGAGGTCCACGTTATGACAGTATTTGATTAACATTGGTGTTGCTATCCTTGTCTATCATTCCACAAAGCAGATAGCGAATGTATCAAATCATAGTGTTGTGTATCAAGTTGAGATGATACTGTATCATATTGTGTTGATACTGTATCATGCTGTGGTTGTTATTGTTCTATAGTGAGGTCCACGTTATAATGACAGTATTGATCTACTTCGGTGTTGCTATCCTTGTCTCTCATTCCACAAAGCAGGTGGTACTATCCCTTTCTGGGTCACAACGATGCCAATATGTTCTTCACAGTGTAGAAATATAATCAATTAATGCAGAGAATCGGCATCGTTTTCCTGCTATCTTTATCCACTGTCATTATAACGTGGACCTCACTATAGAATAAATTAATAATTGATTTCTAAATTGGAAATTCAATTAAATGAATTAGAACTGATACACAGAGGCTCAAATTTCTGCTGTGGATTTTGTAAGGGAAGATCCAATACGAGTTACTTATTGGATGAACCTCGTATCATGTATATATATATATATATAATATATATATTAATATATATATCTATATATATATATTATATATATATATATAGGTCAGATTCATTTTAAACTATGAGCACTAGTGGAATACGAAGCAGTGATGTTATCCCATATAAAGAAAGCTGACAATTTTAATGACTCTAAAAGGTCAAAGATCCATTAGAGGATTTAATTGGTTTAGTGTTGGAATTAGTTTTAATTGAAAATTCAAAGAGTGCAGATATCTCTTTTTACTTCTATAGTGAGGTCCACGTTATAATGGCAGTGGAGAAAGATGGAAGAACAATGTTGCCGATCATCTGTCTTGTCGATGCCTCCTATAGACGGTAGCTGATACAGGTTTATTGATGTAATATTAACTGTTCATTCTCGTTTAAAATAATCAGATATATCTTATGAAGAAAGAGATCATAGTTTTCAATCATTTCATAATTGAGATGAGATATATGTTGATCAATTGTTGATTCTACATTGTTGAAAGATGATCTGGCAACAGAGCGAAGGAAGAATGAGATAGCGCTATATGCTTTGTTGAATGATAGACAAGGATAGCAATACCATTGCTAATTAAACACTACCATTATAACGTGGACCTCACTATAGAACTAGAACAACCACAACATGCCCAGTATCAACACAATATGATACAGTATCATCCCAACTTGATACACAACACTATGATTTGATACATTCGTTATCTGCTTTGTGGAATGATAGACAAGGATACCAACACCAATGTCGATCAAATACTGCCATTATAACGTGGACCTCACTATACAACAAGAACAACCACAAAATGATACAGTATCAACACAATATGATACAGTATCATCCCAACTTGATACACAACACTATAATTTGATACATTCGTTATCTGCTTTGTGGAATGATAGACAAGGATACCAACCAACAATGTCGATCAAATACTGCCATTCTAACGTGGACCTCACTATACAACAAGAACAACCACAAAATGAACAGTATCAACACAATATGATACAGTATCATCCCAACTTGATACACAACACTATAATTTGATACATTCGTTATCTGCTTTGTGGAATGATAGACAAGGATACCAACACCAATGTCGATCAAATACTGCCATTATAACGTGGACCTCACTATACAACAAGAACAACCACAAAATGATACAGTATCAACACAATATGATACAGTATAATCTCAACTTGATACACAACACTATGATTATTGATACATTCGCTATCTGCTTTGTGGAATGATAGACAAGGATAGCAACACCAATGTCGATCAAATACTGCCATTATCACGTGGACCTCACTATAGCAGACTTCAATAATAAGAGTGTTTTGTTTATTTATCTATATTTTTATTCATCTGTTTCTACATTTATAAGTATTTTATTCAACTCCTGATCAGTTAATCTATAGTGGGGTATTTGATTTACATTGGTGTTGCTATCCTTGTCTATCATTCCACAAAGCAGATAGCGAAAGTATCAAATCATATTGTTGTGTATCAAGTTGAGATGATACTGTGTCATATTGTGTTGATACTGTATCATGTTGTGGGTGTTCTTGTTATATAGTGAGGTTCACGTTATAATGGCAGTATTTGATCAACATTGGTGTTGCTATCCTTGTCTATCATTTCACAAAGCCGGAAGTGAATGTATCAAATCATAGTGTTGGGTATCAAGTTGAGATGATACTGTATCATATTGTGTTGATACTGTATCATGTTGTGGCTGTTCTTGTTCTATAGTGAGGTCCACGTTATAATGACAGTATTCGATTAACATTGGTGTTGCTATCCTTGTTTATCATTCCACAAAGCAGATAGCGAATGTATCAAATCATAGTGTTGTGTATCAAGTGGAGATGATACTGTATCATATTGTGTGATACTGTATCATGTTGTGGCTGTTCTTGTTCTATAGTGAGGTCCTCGTTATAATGGCAGTATTTAATTAACATTGGTATTGCTATCCTTGTTTATCATTCCACAAAGCAGATAGCGAATGTATCAAATTATTGTGTTTTGTATCAAGTTGATATGATACTGTATCATATTGTGTTTGATACTGTATCATGTTGTGTGGTTGTTGGTTCTATAGTGAGGTCCACGTTATAATGGCTGTTCTGAACAAAGCTCAGGCTAGAGCTACCAGTGGACTGTAATTTACTATTCAAATTATCAAATACAAACAAGGAGCAAATTTACTCTTCAATTTAAGCCAGGTTATTGGTACAGTTGAACTCTGCATTAATGAACAATAAAAAGAGCAAAACTCACCAAGATTTTATCCAATTTTGTCTACTGCCCTTCGAAGCCTTTATTAGGTGTTTTGGTCAGATTCGAGGTGGGAAGAAATCTGGGAAAAAGATAGGTTTGCTTCCAGGCTGTATTTTTTGTGATTCTGCGTTTCACTTGCAGGTCATATACTGTATTTTTGAACAAAGCTCAAAACTGGATTCTTTATAGATTCAAATCTGATTCAAATTAATTCAATTTAACACTATTTACGCTGTTATACTCAATTCACACACACTACACTCAAACAATTATCTACAAGAAATTTCCGATTTAAATTACATTACAAAATACAAATTCGTTCTTGCACAACAACGGGCTGACAAGAAGAACGACGACTGAACTCGAAACAAGATGACTGGGGCTTTTTTTCTCAAGCCAAAACAGCTGGACAGTCGGCAGTGGTGCCAACAAACCTGCTATTGGCAGAACTGTAGTCTGGGATTTTGGCGCTACGATTCGAATGCTCTGGCCGGACCAATGGCAGTATTTGATCAACATTGGTGTTTCTATCCTTGTCTATCATTTCACAAAGCAGATAGTGTGTATAAAATCTTAATTTCTAATTTCTATTGGAATAAAAATGATTAAAATAACTTACCAATAACGGTGATCAGTATCATGATTCCAAGAACGACAGACGTGACTCCCATGAATATGAAGTCATATAACGGTTCCTCTTCGGTTCCGTTAGTAACCGTTCCAAATAACGAACTGTTCCCATCCAGGTAACTGTTATTTTTCGCCGATTTTTCCAGATCATCGGTGAAATTTGCGTTCGGTTCCAAAAGTAACAGATAGTCTTCATGGTTCTTCAGTCTGTTACCAGTTACTCGGGTATCTGTTACTTCATTGGCGCTGCTGTTATAACTGGAACTGATACTCGGTAACTGGTTATTTTCCTGTAATCTGTTAGCTAGTATTGTAGTTACATCGAATAAGATGGCAAGGATTATTAATTGTATTATAATCGAAGGTTGGTTTATTGAATACAGAGAGAAAGGATTTTTCAATTTGAATTTTTCTAAATCTATTCCTAGATCATCTTTGAAAATTGTAGATATTTCTCTGTTTAGTCTGAAACTGAATGTTTTTGTGAAAACTTTTGAGTTTTACTAGGATTTTCTGATTATTCCATTTATTTCTTCATCTATGCTTGTCTTAGACTAATTTTGAATTTATTCGTCTCTATATCTCACTTCTACATCTCCTTTTCCACTTCTTCTCCTTCTCTTCCTTCTCTCCTTCTCCGTCTTCTCCTCCACCTCCTTCTCTTCTCCACCTCTCCTACTCCTCCTTTCTTCTTTCCTCCTACTTCTCCTCCTCCTTCTCCTATCTTTTTCACCTCCTCTTTCTCCTTCCCTCACTCCCTCTTCTATCTCCTTCCAAATCAAATCCAAACCGTGTTTACGAGATCTAAAACTTCTAATTCTAGATTTTCTTCATTGTGTCTATATTCACTGCTACCTCCCCCACCCTAGTCAACTCTCCTCCATCCTCCTCCACCTTTACCTCCTCCTTCTCTCTTCTTCTTCTTCTTGTACCTTCTTCCTTACAAATTCCTCATCAATTATAAATTTATTCTTCAGTGATAAATCGGTATAAAGGAATTTTGCAGCTCTAATACAATCTATATTCAGTTTTCTATTGTATTTAATCAACTTATCACAGTTTTTAGTATCTAAATTCTCTAAATCGTTGTTAATATTTGAGACCTTCCACATGCAATAGATTCTTTATCATTTATCTGATGTTTTAATTGATTTTCATAACCTCTGCTATTTATCTTTCGATTTTTACCTTTTCTCTCATCAAATTTCCCAACTTTTCCCTCTGTTTCATACATCAAATCATTCCTTCTCACTCTAATTAATTATTATCCAGGAAAACTCCACGATTACCATCTGTCTCCTCATTTTTCCTAAGACAAAAATTTCCCTCTCTATCAAAAACTAACTCCGATTTTCCTAATTTCCCTTTTTTTCCTCTCTTCTTATTTCCGGTGTCATCTATTCTTTGTGCCATCTTCTTCTCTCCTCTTTGAGTTGATATTCGCTGGATGACGTCATCACAGATCTGCGAAAGAAAGAGAGAAAAAATGTTAGAATGTTGAAAACCACACAAATTATATGAACAAGCTTCACGTACTGGAATATTGAGAATTTGAAATAGCTCATAGCCATCCTCGTTAAATTAAGAATGTATATGCAAAATATGAATTCAATGAGTTGAGTAGTTGAGACGTGATGATGCGTCATAAGTGAATTTCCTATCCCCTACCTGTATAAGCCAGTTCTTCCCTTTAGGCTTATCATATTATAGACAGATTAATAGATTGAGTACTTTATCAATGTAGATCTATATATATAAGAGCGAAATGGCACTCACTCACTCGCAGAATTAAAAATCTACCAGACCAAAAACGTTCAAATTTGATAGGTATGTTCAGTTGGCTTTTTAGAGGCGCACTAAGAAATCTTTTGGCAATATTTCAACTCTCAGGGTGGTTTTTAAGGGTTTAAAGTGCATTTAGCATGTATATTCTTCTCATTCCAAAATCTTGAAATTAAAATTGAAATGTCCATACCATATGTTAATATAGAACTATAATCTAGAGAGAGTACCTCTTCGAAGCAGTGTTCTGGTAACTAAATTAATAGTCTAATTTGTCAGGTTGGCATTACGTTGAGTTGACTTTGTTAGGTTGGCACCAAGTTAAGATTGAAATGCATTTATCCAGGACCCCCTAAATACCAATTTATCCAATTAGCCAAAATTAGCATTTTCTCAGTTTTTGCATTTCCTCTTCTAAGGAGCGCGGAGGGGGGGCAGGAGAGAGGCGGCAGGAGTGTGGGGTGGG
>NW_024095142.1:0-7999 GCF_014356525.2 Nilaparvata lugens
GGAGGGGGGGCAGGAGAGAGGCGGCAGGAGTGTGGGGTGGGAGGTATGTAGATGGGTGTGGATGGAGGGGGGAGGGGGGAAAAGTCGTAAAAAAACGTCCTGGTATGTACAAACTGCATCTACTGAAATCTATATGAGATAGAGTGCTCTACCTGATCTCAGATTGTAGAGCACAAGAATATGCCCAAAGGGATTTTGAATTATACATCTAAATGGTAACAATCGGAAGATATTGTTGTTCAAAATGTAAAATTCATCAAAATAATTGATTCTCTCTTCAAATTTTACTCATTTTTGAAGAATCATAACTCAGTACTAATTGGAAATGAAGAGTTCCGAATGATCTCATTTCATATTCTAGAAAAAAGGCGAGAGTAAATTTTTATGTCTGATTACGAGATTTGGCAGAAATAGCTGAAAACTGAAAAATGAGCCGAATGGGCTACTCTGTATCTAGCACAAGGCAAATTTGCATGAAGAAATTGGTTCTGGACTTCTCCTATGTACCCAAATAATATATTGAAAAATTAGAACTACAATATAAATTGCAAGCACACCCCCTTTTTCATGTCTATATTGACTGGACTACTGGAAAACCCATGTGGAACGGATGCCAGATACTAGGATTCCAAAGGCTGTCATGAAAATATAGACCCTCTACTGTAGAAGGGATATTGACGGACCACTAAGAAGATGGTAAGACAAATAGTTATATTCTCTGAAACCGGAAAATGTGTGTACTAAGAAGAAAAAGAAGAAGACCGAAGAAGAAGAAGAAGAAGAAGAAGAAGAGAAGAAGAAGAAGAAGAAGACAAGAAGAAGAAGAAGAAGAAGAAGAACTAGAAGAAGAAGAAGAAGAAGAAGAAGAAGAAGAAGAAGAAGAAGAAGAAGAAGAAGAAGAGGAAGATTAACTGTGATATTTATTTATCATTTACAATCAATCCAAGGACAAAGAGACAGATTACAGTCCAAAACTTTTTTTCATCACAATTTCATAAAATAAATTGTCCAAATAAAGGTTATGTGCGACTTTCCAATTCTTCACTTATTTCCACATTAAAACAAAACACAAACACTCGAAACAATTAAATTTAGATAGATTAAGGTCCGAATTGATAACAAAATTCATTTTACTTAGTACTCAAAACTGTAAAATAAGTATTAATTTGAAATATTTTGTTCCGAAAACTAAAACAATCTTCTCCACTAGAAGCACAACTGATATGGCAGCTTTAGTGACAGGACACCGCTAAGTATTAATTGACCGAGCTAAGTGAGGTCCAAGATTCAAGTCGACGGTTTTGCATTTCTCTTTATTCATGTTGATATGTTTATATTTATGTTACACATTTGTGGCAAAACACAACAATAGATTTCCATGGAATTTAACAGGTAGTTCCCTTTTTTAATTTGCATTGACGTATATACAAGGTTTTTGAAAATTAAATTACAAGGATAATATAAAAGAAAAAGGAGCCTCCTTCATACGCCAATATTGGAGCAAAAATCAGACTATAGAAAATTCATCATTAATCAGCTGTCGAGTGAATAAATTATAAATTGCATGCAATGACACATGTAATTCAATATCACAATGTAAATTATTGAAAACACAGCTGTTGGGTCAACTATTCATTGCAGTGAGGCATGCAATTGATAACTTGAAGTAGCATAGTTAGTAACTATGTTACTTCTATGCTACTTCATGTTAGTAACTATGCTACTACTATGTTACTTCAAGTTAGTACTTGAAGTAGTCTCTCCGGACTTTTCTCTGCTTTCAACTCGGTGAGCTTTTGATGATAGCAGCATAGCTGTTTATACACCAATATCTCGCCGACACGACGGGATCCCGTCGGGACAGAATTTACTCTCACTTTGAATTTGAAAAATTATCATAATGTTTTTGTAGTTTTGTCTAGTTGTTATAAAGAACTGTGCAAAGTTTCAATTTTGTGTTCTTAACCATTATTTAGAAGAAAATAATAAGTGATAAAAGCAAAATGGCCACTGTGTGAGTAACTGAAGACTTCCAGACAATTTAAATATGATTGACCGAACACAGTGAGAACTATTTGACAGTACTAAATTACGTCATCACTGAGTATTTAAAATCCACCAATGAGAAAGGATATTTAAATTTTATGCAAATTAAAAAAGTTGGAAGTATCATTGAGAGAGAATAGGGGAAGACCGACAGCCCACTTGCTTGCCAGAAGTCACCAGGGACACCCACCAATTTATCTACAATAATTTGGAATCAATAATTAAGAGTTCTATGATGTATCAGACTCGTTTTAGAAACTCTTGATCAACAGTAAAATCACGAAAAAAAATGTAAAAACTGAAATCGCCATTTCTGAAATTTGCTGACATGCCAGAGGGCGGCTTCACCCCAAAACTCCCAAAAAAAACCCCAAAAATTTCGGACTTTTTCAAGTTTTGCATTATTTCAATCTTGAGAACTTTACCTTTTCGAGAAAAAGCATCATCTAAAATATTAAAGATAATAAAATTTCCAATAAATTGAGTGGTCACACAGGACTCTACGATTTTTGATTCTTGAGCTAAGAGTTTTGAAAAAAAGGGGTATTTTTTAAGGGGTTTTCAAAATTATGCAAACCTACCACTTCTACCCATACACTAGGACTTTTTCTAGTAATGATAGAAGCCACACATCACGTGAATTAACAATATTAATTCTGAACAAACTCCTTAGGTACCTATTTCTGAATTTAGTAGTGGCTGGAGGGGAATACACCCAAAAAGAAAATCATGTCCTACAGCCAAAATTCAATTAACATATATATATACCTTTTCATGACCTTCCTTACAAAAAAGAAACATATTTCGGCTGAAATCACCTTACGAGGGTTATGTTCTATGAAAATCATTTCAGTATTTCCTAGTGGGAGGCACATTAAGGAATACGTTCAGGATCAAAACTTTAAACACTCATAGCTTTTGACTGAATGATCACATCTCCTCGTACTACAGCTCGTTCATATCAGCTTGTCAAGGCGGTTGAAAATCATGTATCATCTCACTAAAATTTGTTTAAAAAATAGGAAATTCCTCCTTTAGTGTATTTCAGCCCATATTTCAATGCATAGAAAAATGACTGATTTCTATATTCAAAACTGTGTGTTTCGGTAACTCAAAATGATACTTGGTCTTGATTTGAAGTAAAGAATCTCCTCTTTATGTGAGGTGAATGATTTTTGTAAAAATATAATCGTAAAGTAAGATATGTTTGTTTCAAAAAATCAAGAAATTTGCGATATTTTTCTCATCTTCACAGTCTCGACAGTTTTTCGATATGAACAGTAATGCAAGATCAATTTAAGGCAACTCAGCTTATAGAGCATGAAATTTTCTCTCATTTAAGACCAATCGCAAGTTTCTATCATGTATTGTACTCATTTTAGAGACTTTAATAACAGTAAAATTGCAAGACAAATGAGAAAATAAAGATCAATTGGCTGTAACTTTTGAACGGTATTGAAACAAGAAGTATAATTCATGGGAGTGAAAAGAGGAGAAAATACATCACAACCTTGACTAATTTTTGGAATGTTTTAACTGAAAATTGTGTTCTACAATACGCAACGTTGCATGCGAGACTGTGAAAATGGGGGAAATATCACAAATTTCTCACACATTCGAAGTTGTGCATCTTCTGAAACACATCAGATAAAAAATCCAAAAAATAGTCCTGCACGACCAGTCAATTCATTGGAAATTTTATTATCTTTAATATTATATAGAGAATGCTTTCTCTCGATAAATTCAAGGTTCTCGAGATTAAATGGAAAACTTTAAAAAAAGTCCAAAATTTTGGGGGTGAAGTCGCCCTCTGGCGTGACGGCAAATTTCAGAATAGAATTGTCCAAAATACAGATAGAACCATTGAACAAAATTCTTTCGGGTCTGTTTCCTGAAAAACGACCATTTGACTGGACTATAAGTTATTGTTATTTATTAAGCGAGCAATTTCTGTATATTTGTTTATATATTTTTATATCTGGCTATCTGGTTATATGGTTATTTATGTTCAACGGATCTCGGAAATGGCTCTAACGATTTTCACGAAATTCGGAATATAGTAGGTTTATGATATCAAAATTCGATTGCACTAGGTCTCATCCCTGAGAAAACTTCCTGAAGGACATAAAAAGGATAATTTATCCTTGGAAAAACAGATGATGATTACGTCGTCTGTCAATAACAGAAGATGCGTGTGCCTGTGTGGGAGATCAGCTGTGTAATCAATTAGCTTATCGTATCTCGCGAGAAATCTAGAAATTTTAATTGACTCGATCAAAATACAGTAATCTGATTTGTTGACATGAGAATGGTATATATCATAATATTTAAAGTTAATCATTATTTTACAGCTCTAAGTGATTAGTGAGTGTTATTTTGTTATTCAGCAATTTGTTATGTAAACAATCTAAATTAGAACTTTTATGTTTTCAAATATTTGGACTGAAAATTTCACTTTAATTCAAGTGTATGAAACATAACCTATTTTTTGGAATATTAAATATTCCAACTATAAATTTTATAGTGTATAAATCAAAATTCGGGGAATAAACAGTTTTAAGCTGTGTCTGTTAGTCCTTCCCCAATCATTCCAAAGAATTGAGTTCTGTTTATCAATGAATAAATAACGAGCAAAGCTCGGTGCCCCGATATTTGGTATTAATAGATAGAATTCACAAAATGTACTTGTTCAGATGATATCTTTATTCCAAAAACCAAACCATTTAAAGATACATTTTGTTCGACTTGTGTTATTTACTCCTGTAATGTTAAAAAGTAAATACTACCAACAACACAAGATCAGTGACAACCTGTTCCAATCTATGATGAATATTGGGGCACCGAGCTCCGCTCTGGAGTACCTACAAAAACATACAAAAATTATCACGAAAGAAGAAATTATAATAAATATTCATAGTTCATACAGAAAGGTTCTATCTATTCACAGTGGATTTAGATTAATTTGCAGAGGAATGCAAAATTTCTCTCACAAAAGCATGTTAAATTTTAATCATGATTAATTTCACGTGAACCAAATCACAGAAGACCATCTTAAAAAGATAGCTTATCTGATTGGTTCTACTGGAATTAATCAGGATTAAAATTTAAGCGGCTTTTGTACAACTGCCACTAAGTACCTGATTGAATTAGGTACAAAAGTTCAACAGCTGAGTCATAATTTTGTCTCAGTCCCACATGCACTCGCTCACTCACTTCCTCATCAACAGACGACGAAATTATCAGCTGTTTTTCCAAGGATGAATAAATTCTTTTATGTCCTTCAGCGAGTTTCCCCAGAGATGAGAACTAGTGCAATCGAATTTTTATATTATAAACCTACTATGTTCTGAATTTCGTAAAAATCGTTAGAGCCGTTTTCGAGATCCGGTGAAATACAAACATATAAACTCTAAACATCAAAACATCTAAACAGAATTACTCGTTTATAGTATAGGATTTAGAATACCTAATCTTGCCGAAATTATATATTGTATGAATAAAATCGTTCCAATTTGTATGATGTTCACCAAATTGCTATGCAATATTCTTTTGCAATAAAAATAATATCAATGATATTATTATTCAACTTTTTATAAGTAACCTCACATTCAAAAAGCAAAGCCTCCCTCACTTATCTCTCATATCCTATTAAAAATTTATCATGAAGTTTTTCCTGATGTAATGTAGTACTTTTAGTCCTCCCGAACAAGAACGGGTGCACTGCTATTCTCAAAAAAAAATATCAAAAAGATACTTTATTTCTATTTTAAAAGAGATGAGAAACGATGGTCTATATTTTACAATATTATGAAAACAGAAAGAATTACTCACAATAACAAAGGTAAACAATGTCCTTCGGAAGATCAGAATGTAAGATGTGAATTTTATTGTCATACACTGACTAATGTTAAAAACTGAAGGGTTAGGAATTGGGGGACTTTGGGAGTGGGGGGCATTATACTTGGATTGGGGGGGACATGCACCATTGCCCTTGGGGGGGCTGGGCACCCCTGGTCAGAGGTCTATACATCTACACAAAACGTCTTCTAGGACTGCTCTGAAGCTAAATTACCACTTTACACACTTTTTCAAAATTCATCCCATTTCAAATCTGCACTACTCTTTCTTCTTCTCCTTTCTCTTCCCACCGGGGGGTCCAGGAGGCGGAGCCCCCTCTTTCTAAACTGATATGGCAAGCGAAGCGATCCTGTTGGCTAGTTTTCTTTATAAAATCTATAACATACTATTGTTATGAATGAGGCCTTCAGATGGATGGCAGGAGGCGAGGGGTTTCTGGTGAACAGCACTGCAGGGCCATCAGAGGGTTGATGCAGGGAAGCAGGGGGCTTCCAGATCATTCTAGTGTGTTCATGTTTGATGAGGGGAACCATGGACCATTGGCAGGCACACTCTTGAATCTTCTAGAGGATTCCATGCACTGCGATTGGTGGAACGTTTTGCCACACCCCCAGACCCTCTGGAGAATTCGGCTGTATTCTCCACCTCTCTAGATTGTTCTACATAGCCTTTATAAATGGCACATGTTGCAGTTGGCAAGTACAGTTGACGGGCTAGAGTTGTATTGTTTGCTTCTTCTACAGACTAGTGATAACTGATAACTTCCTGAAAAATTAATCAGAACTATTACAAGCTTATGTTTACTAATATAAATAACTGTTCAAGAATAAATGTCACCACGAATTATAAACTGTTTGAACAACTAGTCCGGGCGCAAATATCATGAATAAGGCACTCCCAACAGCCGTGGAAGATGTCTCAATATCTTCGTTAGGTCTAGCATGATGAGGATCGTGATGATGATATGTCGAAATCACAGGCAAACACCTCGGAAACAAGATCGCCGCCAAAATTTTCAGGGTTTTGCTATATCGCTTGTACTTCGATAACCGTTCAAGATATTCAACCTTTTTTTAGACAAAAATGTTTTAAAAATCTTCCTCTGCAATTTTTGTTCTATAAAATGTTCCTCTAAAAAGCATTTTTTTCAGTTATAACCTTCAAAAAACGTTTTTTTCCAAATTTGTTCAAATTTCATTCCATTATAATTATTTTTTTGCAAGAGATACAGAGAAATTTCAAATCTATGAAATTTAGAGCATTTTTTACTTTCCTTGCCCTATACCTTAGGTAAGGAAAGTATTGCTTTCCGAAAAAAATTGAGGTACCCCAATTTCCAAATTTCTATACGTTTCAAGGTCCCCTGAGTCCAAAAAAGTGGTTTTTGGGTATTGGTCTGTATGTGTGTGTGTGTGTGTGGTGTGTGTGTGTGTGTGTGTGTGGTGTGTGTGTGTGTATGAGTGTATGTGCGACTGTGTACACGATATCTCATCTCCCAATTAACAGAATGACTTGAAATTTGGAACTTAAGGTCCTTACAATATGAGGATCTGACACGAACAATTTCGATCTGATGCAATTCAAGATGGCGGATAAAATGGTGAAAATGTTGTCAGAAACAGGGTTTTTCACGATTTTCTCGGAAACGGCTCCAACGATTTTGATCAAATTTATACCTAAAATAGTCATTGATAAGCTCTATCAACTGCCACGAGTCCCATATCTGTTAAAATTTCAGGAGCTCCACTCCATCTATGCAAAGTTTGATTTTAGATTCCCAATTATCAGGCTTTAGATACAATTTAAACAAAAAATTCCAAGTGGAAAAGATTAAACATGAGAATCTCTTCAATTAATGTTCAGTACATTTTACCTAAAATTGAAAATAAGCTCGAAATTCGAGAAAATGTTATTATTTCAATTACAAACTGTTGGCAACTGTTGATTCTATTAAATCATTCACTTTGAAGAGATAGCAAACTTTGTGTGTCTGCAGCACTATTGTCCTGTCCCCAGCTGGCTTGGATCTTTGAATAGTAGACTTGAGATGCGCGGGAACACTAGCGTCAGGTAACAAGATGGCTGAACCAACAAG
>NW_024095143.1:0-7987 GCF_014356525.2 Nilaparvata lugens
ACCAACAAGCGTGCGACCTAGTGGGAAGAATCGTACCTAAGTTTGTTTCATCCAGCTAAAAATTACTGAAACACAATTCAGAAATTTAGACTTTTGCTCAAATTACCGAGAAGAATGCTCAAAGTAACTGAAAAATATTATAAAAATAACATAGACAACAGAGAATATTATTGTAGTATTGTTTTTTTCTATTATTTTTATTTATATGAATATCGAACGGTATCATTTAACCTCAATTCGAATTTCAAAATGTATTTTGCTACTTTTCTCATTTCTTGCAGTTGAAATAATAATTATCAATAGAAAAGAACTATTATTTATTATTAAATGATGAGAATTCGTGAATGATGATTATTTAATTATGATTTGGATGAACATTATTCTTGTTTTGGATTTCTAGATTGGGATTTATCATAAATGTAGGGTAGCCATTGAAATGTTTCTTATCTAAATCTAACCACAGTCTTGTTACCAACTTAATTTTTGTTTTCATGGACTAATCCTCCATATAACCCACCAACTATTTTGTGTTGCCATGTTGCAAAGATTCACTTTTCCGCTCTAGTGCAGAAAAATTTTTCCCGCACTAGAGCGGAAAGTGATCTTGCGTTCTGTAATCAGTGCAGGAATCGTCATTTTTCAAGGTAATGGTAGGAGAAATACTTTTCGCCACACTACACAGAAAGCAGCTGTTTTTCAGTCCCTACGTAGATCTGAAAGACATGTTTGCAGACGACTCTTGTCTGACGTCTGAACAGGTTTCTTTCCGGCCTAGGCTAACTCTTTCCAGCCGCTAACATGGAGTAAGAAAGGTGATCAAAAACTTTATCATTATTTGTGTTCATTATTCAATAACTAAAACATTATAATAATATCATCTTATTGTCATTTGAAAGAATAAAAAAGTATAAACTCAACCTCCCACATAATTGAACATCACTTTTTAGGTTATTAGACAAATCAGAAAAAAAATAAAATACTTGGACAATTTCCTGATATTCAGATTACCTCAGATTTGCTAGAGCTATCACCTGCCACTTCTGCTTTCGGAAGTGCTTAGTAAACAATTATTATTATTTTATATGTATTGTTTATTTTTGTGTGGCGAAAAAAGCGTTTGCACCATGGGCAAAATGTTTTCCGGCTCTCAATCTTTTCTGAAAACCGATTTCGAGCCGGAAAAATCTCATTTTCTGCTCTAGGTGCGGAATATACTATTTCTCCCTCAGGAAAATTGTTGCCCTCGGCTTTGCCTCGGGCTTCAAACTTTTTCCCACAGGGAGAAAAAGTCATACTTTTCACTCTAGATATACAAATAACTATTTCGCCCCACTTGGATGTAATCAGCTGGTTTACGTGTGTCATATGGAGGCCGAAAGTGATTGTTTTCTGACCAGGCGGTAAAAATTTTACGGCCCTAGGGCTGTAAAATAACCTTGATGTGAACGGGTTTACAAAACAGTTTATGAAACTGAATCAGTTCATGCTTCTAGAATTGAATATAGTTTTTGTGCAACTAGTGCGCAAAGTGACAGTTTGCACCAAAAGAACGTTTACGCCTGAGCCGTAGGCGAGGGCGGAATGGCTTCTTGAGTGCAGCAGAGGAACTTTGCGCACGTATCACATTGAATTTTTCCTGCAGTTTCCATTGAATATGAGAAGTGGTTGATTGAATGATTATGGGTAAGATGATGGCTGAAATCCATCATGTTTGTGTGTGTTTGTGATGCTGTTATTATTAGCAACTTTAATCCATTTAAAAATTAATATCCAATTAAAGTTGAAAATTCTCAGCCAAAGTTCTCATTTCCATTCATTCAAGAATCAGAAAAATACAGATGGAACAAAAACTTCACATTCACAATACACGCCTACAGCTTGTTGGCTGAACCGAGATGCAAGATGGCTGAACACAACAAGATGGCTGAACCGACAAGCGCGCGACCTAGCGGGAAATCGTACCTAAGTTTGTTTCATCCAGCTGAAAAATTACTGAAACACGATTCAGAAATTTAAACTTTTGCTCAAATTAATGAGAAAAATGCTCAAAGTAAACTGAAAAAAACTAATTTCATTTAAAATTAATAATCCAATTGAAGTTAAAAATTCTCAGCCAAAGTTCTCATTTTTATTCATTCAAGAATCAGAAAAATACAGATGGAACAAAAAATTCACATTCAAAATACACGCCAACAACTTGTTGGCTGAACCGAGCTGCAAATGGCTGAAAACACAAGATGGCTGAACCGACAAGCGCGCGACCTAGCGGGAAGATCGTACCTAAGTTGGCTTCTTGAGTTGGAATGGCTTCTTGAGTGCAGCAAGGTACTTTGCGCACGTATTTCACTTTTAATTTTTCCTACAGTTACCATTGAATAGGAAAAGTCGGTAATTATTGGTAAAATGATGGCTGAAATCCATCAATGTTTGTGTGTGTGTGATGCTGTTATTAATAAAAACCAATCCCATTTAAAATTAATAATCCAATTGAAGTTAAAAATTCTCAGCCAAAGTTCTCATTTTTATTCATTCAAGAATCAGAAAAATACAGATGGAACAAAAAATTCACATTCAAAATACACGCCAACAACTTGTTGGCTGAACCGAGCTGCAAGATGGCTGAAAACAACAAGATGGCTGAACCAACAAGCGCGTGACCTAGCGGGAAGAATCGTACCTAAGTTTGTTTCATCCAGCTAAAAATTACTGAAACACAATTCAGAAATTTAGACTTTTGCTCAAATTACCGAGAAGAATGCTCAAAGTAAACTGAAAAATATTTATAAAAATAACATAGACAACAGAGAATATTTATTGTAGTATTGTATTGTTTTGTTTTTTATTATTTTATTTTTAGATGAATATCGAACGGTAATCATTCAACCTCAAATTCGAATTTTATAATGTATATTTGCTACTTTTCTTATTTCTTGGAGTTGAAATAATAATTATTAATAAAAAGAACTATTATTTATTATTTAATGATGAGAATTCGTAAATGATGATTATTTAATCATGATTTAGATGAACATTATTCTTGTTTTGGATTTCTACATTGGGATTTTATCATAAATGTAGGGTAGCCATTGAAATGATTCTTATCTAAATCTAACCACAGTCATTGTTACCAACTTTTTTTGTTTCCGTGCACTAATCCTCCATATAACCTACCTACTTTGTGTTCCAAGTTGCAAATGTGGAGTGCAGAAAAATTTTTCCCGCACTAGAGCGAAAAGTGAATCTTTGCGTTCTGTAATCAGTGCAGGAATCGTCACTTTTCAAGGTAACTGTAGGAGAAAGTATTTTGCAATAAGATACTATCATTTTATTTGAATGAATGAAATACAAATAAGATATTATAAACTTTTCAAATTCAATTTTCAGAGTATAATAGAATCTAACCTTAAACCTCATAGTACTGCGTTTATCACGAAACCTCGTGGATATTTTGAAACGTGCTTGGGCAATATCCATGGTGCTGAACGTTTTAACAAATAGTTTATGAAAACGGAATCAGTCTAATGATTCTGGAATTGAATAAGTATTCTGCAATAATGTACTATCATTTCATTTGGATAAATGAAATAGAGATAAGATTTATATTATAAACTTTTCAAATTTGATTTTCAGAATGGAATAGAACTTCTAACCTAAACTTCCGAGGTCGACGACACAAGTATTGTAGACGTTGATATTCAGATTGGCCAAATTCCAAGTGTGCTAAAACAGCTGATCAAAAAACTCTTCATCATTTGTGTTTATCATTCAATAATTAAACAATTATTTATGAGAATATCATCTTATTGTCATTGAAAGAATAAAAAAGTATAAACTCAACCTCCCACATAATTGAACATAATCTTTTAGGTTATTTAAACAGATCAGAATAGAAATAAAAATACTTGGACAATTTCCTGATACTCAAATTACCTTAGATTTGCTAGAGTTATGACCTTCCACTTTTGCTTTCGGAAGTGCTTAATAAACAATTATTCTCATATATATATGTATATTGTTTATTTCTCTGTGTGGCGAAAAATAGCGTTCGCACCACGGGCAAAAATTTTTTTTCGGCACTCAATCTTTTCTAGTCTTTGGCCTACGGCCTCGGACTTGAAAACCGATTTCGAGCCGGAAAAGTCTCATTTTCGGCCCTAGGTGCAAGATATACTATTCCGGCTCTCAATCTTCTCTAGTCCTCGGCCTACGGCCTCGGACTTGAAAACCGATTTCGAGCCGGAAAATCTCATTTTCTGCTCTAGGTGCGAAATATACTATGTTCTCACATGAATATACAATCAAGTTTGAAACTAGAGTATGGAATAAACGGGAAAAAAGAAAGAAAAAAGGAACACACACAAAAGAGGAAGAGGAGAAGAGGGAACCGATTGGATGAACGCAGAAGATAATGAAAAGTGGAGAGAGTGAGAAGCAAAAGTGAAACGTTTATAATTAATTGGCAGATGATTAGTATGGAGTAAGTAACGGTGAAATGATCAGAGCTAACTTCCTCGCTTTGGTTTCATGTAATGCGGCTAATTGAGAGCAATATATACAGAATTCCCTCATGAAGCGCTTCTTGAGGATTACGGTGAAACTTCCAGCTGACAGCCTTTGTAAAACGGGTATAGTGAGGTCCACGTTATAATGACAGTGTTCGACTAGCAATGGTATTGCTATCCTTGTCCATCATTCAACAAAGCGGATAGCGCTATCTCTTTCTCGCTTTGCTCTGTTGCCAAATCGTGCCAATAAACAAAATATTTCATCTTAAAATTGGGAATTTATTATTGCAAAATATAATTTGTTGCTTAATCAAATCAAATCAAATTTATTTCCATTTAAAATACAGTTTACAAACATAAATATAAATTACATTTTATGGAAAAGATTAGCATCCGCAAAGAAAGAATCTGAGCGCGGATGCGAGTTGTGCTATTTCATAAAACTAAAAAGAAATATAATTATAATTCTATTCTAAAAACAAAAACAAAAAATACAATATTACTAAAAAATTCTTATAATTGACACATTACTGAACATGAATAACAAAAGAAACCTATTGAAAAATTTCTCCCGATACAGCGATTTTTATTGCTATTATTTATGTTCTATTTTGTGTGATTTTTTTCTGTTTTGATTATTACTATTAGTTTTTTATGTTTTATTATTACCATTCAATTAGATTTATTACTATTTCGATTTGTTATTTTTTATTTCTATTTTTATTATTATTATGTTTTTTTTTTTGTATGATTATTTCTGTTTTTGGGTGAACAACTATTTTTTAAGATCATCAAAAGATTCCAGTGTATCACCATTCTCCCTCAACCAGTGATCTATTTCTTTAGAATAATATTTTTCGCAGCTGATTTCTACGATCCTCGCTGAAATCAGGAGCATAACTTTATCAATTTTGTATTTGAATTGTTGCCTGCATACATTTATATCCATCCAACTTGATTTATGGTCATTGTTCTTAGGTTGTATGGTGTGTCTCTCATGTTGAGCCTCAAGTTACATTAAATAATAAATCGATTATTCTAAACGAGAATGAATAGTTGATACTAGTAGTTCCGTGAACAGTGCACCTCGCGCTCAGTAAGTTACATTGACCTGTTGTTATGTTTCCTCAAAAAAATTAATCAATTTGAAATGTCTAGAAAAAATCTTAAATAAACATAGAGCTTTCTGTCCTATCGTACCGTGACGTGTCGTCCCGGAATGTGAGTGTGAGCGCTGTTATCAGTCTGGCTGCAACTGTCTACAACGTTGATGGAAGATACATTTTCAAGATGTTCGATGTTTTTGAACGGGTAGTTGACCAAGCGAAGTGAGGTCTAAGATTCAAGTCTACGATTGGCATTTTTCTTAATGTTTAAATGTTTAAATGTTTGATGTTCAAATGTTTAAATGTTTAAATGTTTGAATGTTTAAATGTTTAAATGTTTAAATGTTTAAATGTTTATATGTTTATATGTTGCGCATTTTCGGCGAAACGCGGTAATAATTTTCATGAAATTTGACAGATATGTTCCTTTTTAATTGCGCGTCGACGTATATACAGGTTTTTGGAAATTACACATTTCAATGATGATATGAAAACAAAAAGGAGCCTCCTTCATACGCCATATTAGAGTAAAATCAGACTATAGAATATTACCATAGCCACCTCTAATACAAGGCCGCGGCATACGATGTTGCAACGTCGCAGTGTAGGCCTAGAATCCAATACATGATTGGTATAGAGATTTTAAAAAATACCAGCTGATCTTTTCCACCAATCATGTATTGAATTCTAGGCCTACACTGCGACGTTGCAACATCGTAGGCCGCGGCCTTGTATTAGAGGTGGCTATGATATTACTCATCATAGATCAGCTGTCTAGTGGACTACAATACAACCAGTTCAACAACATCGAACATCTTGTAAATGTATCTTCCCATCAACGTTAGTGGACAGTTGACTATAATACTAGTAGTTCTGTGTACAGTAGACCTCACTTAGTATTTTCATCCACAAGTACCTGATTGAAACTATAGACCTTATGGGAATACAGCAATAGACTGGCTTCTCCACACATCTGTGTAATCACTTGTCAGCTGAATTATGATGAATAATTCTATAGTCTGATTTTTACTATAATATTGGCGTATGAAGGAGGCTTCTTTTTCCTTTTATATTATCCTTGAAATGCGAAATTTCCAAAAACCTTGTATATACGTCGACGCACAGTTTAAAAAGGAACATACTTGTCAAGTTTCATGGAAATCTATTACCGCGTGGCTTGGCCAGAGCATTCGAACTGTAGCGCCAAAATGCCAGACTGGTTCTGCGAATAGCAGGCTTGTGTTTGCACCAGCGCAAACCGCCCTGCTTGCTTGGCATTCTGGATGTTTTTGTGAGTCGTCCCAGTTCAGTTTGTTTTGTCTTGTCTCGTCCCCGTTGTTGTGAAGACCGAGTTTGTATTTTTGTCATGTATTTCGATCGGAAATTTCTGTAAATAATTGTTTGAGTGTAGTGTGTGTGTGAATTATGAGTATAACAGCATAAATAGTGTTAAATTGAATTAATTTGAATCGGATTTGAATCAGATAGAATTTATAAAGAATCAGTTTGAGCTTTGTTCAAACACAGTACAGAGCCTGCAAGTTGAACGTGAAAAGGCTGCCCGGAAGCAAACCTGTCTTTTTCCCAGATTTCATCCCACCCTGAATCTGACCAAAACACCTAATAAGGCTTCGAAGGGCAAGTAGACAAAATTGGATTAAATCTGGTGATTTTCTTGCTTTCTTCATTGTTCATTAATGCAGAGTTTAACTGTACAAATAACCTGGCTCAAATTGAAGATTAAATTCTGCCCCTTGTTTGTATTTGATTATTTGAATAGTAAATTACAGTCCTCTGGTAGCTCTAGCCTGAGCTTTGTTCAGAACATTTATGGTCCACCGAACCGTGATGAATTTAAATTTGTAATTTATTGTTTAATTCACACACATTGGATTTAAGCAGTTTCGTATTTGTCCAATGTTGGCATGTTGAGAATGGTCTGATCTATGCTCAACTTGAGTTTGTTGTAGCCTTGTTCTAGAGCAAGGTTTCTTGTCAATTTGTATTTGTCTGAATTAAATTTATTTCAGTTAAAATTGTAATTTTCCTGAAACTAGGCTCATTGTGCTCTTTTTCGGGAATTTGTTTGTTGGATTTTGTATTGTCCATTTTGTTATACATGTTAGTGAAGGTTAATCACCAGCATGAATTTGTTTGTTCAATTCAACAAGTTATCGTTTGTTTGTGAGTTGTTGGAAGAACATTATCTAATCATATAGTTTTGTCTTCAGCAGTAACTTATCTTGTGAATTGATAATCAAAGTTCAACTTTGATAACTTAAGCTGTGTTTTCGTAACGGGCAGAAGCAGAATCGATTGCAGCGCACCCAAGCGGGCAGAAACAGTAACATTCAAAGAAAATTTCAATTATGTGGT
>NW_024095144.1:0-7892 GCF_014356525.2 Nilaparvata lugens
TTTTTCCTATTCTAAAATCCTCCCAGCACTCAGGTACAGCTTGAGAAGTTCCTTGTCGAAGTCCTAGATTGCGACATCCTTTCTCTTTCTTTCTCTCAATTCTTCCTGTGCTAAAATCCTTCCTGATCTCAGTTCCAGATTCGAGATCGTCCTAGTCGCGGGTTTTCAGACCCGCGAATCCTTTCTAAAATTCTTAGAAACCTGTCTCCTTCTATAGCAAATATTATTTGCTGGTTTTCCCTGTGGAAAATTCACGAATTTCCCCGTGATCTCAGTTGCAAATTGGAGATCGATTTTGTGGTAGTCCTTAGACTCGCAATTACTTGGAAAAGCCCATTGAAATCTTTTCCTGAATTAGGAGTCTCTGACTCGATATTTTCCTTGTGGAAAATCCAGGAAAAATCCTTCCCAACCCTGACAACGACAGACTGTTGTCTTCCCGATATTATTCTACAGACTGTGTCTGTGAAAAATCTTTCCAATCCTCTCATAATAGTCGACATATTGACTATTAATTTAGAAGCGTTTCGGACGATTGAGAGTGATTCCCATACCCTTAAGGGCAGTCACAGATTAGCCCTTAATAACCGGCGCGCAGTCACCAGATTAGCGCGGAAATCCTGTTTAGCAGTTTCAGAATTGCTGGAGATCCTTTCGCAGCTGCAGGCTCGCGACTCAGAAATCCCACACCTCAAACCTTATCCTCTGAATTTGAATTACCACATAATTGAAATTGATATACTGTATTTAGCTAGCAGGTCCAGCTTGCTGAGAGCTAGAGCGCAATTCTCAGATTGCGGATTATTGAACAGATATTTATTTGCTGTAGAGAATAATAGTCCTCAAGCTGTACCTGAGAGCTAGAAGGATTTTGGTATAGGGAAAGTTGAGAGAAAGGAAGAGAAAGGATGCTGCAGTCTAGAAACTTTGGCGAGGAAGTCCTCAAGCTGTACCTGAGAGCTAGAAGGATTTTAGTATAGGGAAAGTTGAGAGAAAGAAAGAGAAAGGACGTCGCAGTCTACCAACTTCGACAAGGACGAACTCAAGCTGCACCTGAAACAGCAGCACAAGCTGCTGTCTCCTTCAATAGCAAATATTATTTGCTGGTTTTCCCTGTTGAAAATTCACGAGTTTTCCCGTGATCTCAGTTGCAAATTAGAGATTGATTTTGTGGTAGTCCTCAGACTGGAAATTACTTGGAATCCCATTGAAATCTTTTCCTGAATTAGGAGTCTCTGACTCGATATTTTCCTTGTGGAAAATCCAGGAAAAATCCTTCCCAACCCTGACAACGACAGACTGTAGTCTTCCCGATATTATTCTACAGACTGTGTCTGTGAAAAATCTTTTCTATCCTCTCATAATAGTCGACATACTGACTATTAATTTAAAAGCGTTTCGGACGATCGAGAGTGATTCCCATACCCTTAAGGGCTGTCACAGATTAGCTCTTAATAACCAGCACGCAGTCACCAGACTTGCGCGGAAATCCTATTTAGCAGTTTCAGAATTGCTGAAAATCCTTTCGCAGGTGCAGGCTCGCGACTCAGAAATCCCACACCTCAAACCTTTCCGGGCTTGCAGGTACAGCTTGCTCGCCGTCAACACGCAGTTGGTTCAGATTGCGTACTACCTTTCAGTGGCGGCTCGTCCTATGTGTTCAATGGTTCATTGAACCCCTATAATTGAATCAACTTCCTATACAATGATGAATTTGCAACTCAAATAATTATATATTTTTTATTTTATACTCATGAAATTACATCACAACATTTTCATCTACGTAAACTTAACGTCGATGTTTTGCGGCTGGTGCCTGAGAGCCCGGAGTGGCTTGCTTGAAACAGCATCGAATGGCATGATGAGACGGGTGGTGGTGGAAAGCAGTGTTCATTCCCCGATGTGAACCCAAAAACAGGGCTGGGTGAGGTATTGGAGCGGAGGAGGGGAGCGGAGGAGGGGGTTTGCTAGCACGGATTTGGTTCACAATCCTGTCTGAACCAAGTTTGCACGAGTTCATCCGAGAGTAGCCGAACCTAGCCGAGGCAAGTGAAGCATTCGGTAATCCTCGGAATGAATCTTGAGTATTCGTGATACGGATACAGTGCCATCTTGAACTTGCTTATAACCAATATATTCAAATTTGGTGGCAGTAAACAGTAAAAAAGCGGTAAACAAGAAGTAGCCTAAGTGTGACAGTTTTGAGGTTATACGGTATGGTTTCGGGTATACACTGTATACAGTTTTGATAGATTTCACTGAATTTTACGTTATATAAATTTGTTTTGCGTGTAGAAGAATATAGTAATTTCTAGTGTGTCCATTTTCTTTTAGTGAGAGTGTGAATATAATTTGTTGTGTTACCGTAACAGCATTTTGATGAAGAAATATGAATAATTATGCAATAATCATATACAAATATGAATATTGTTAGTATTTGTTAAATACGAACAATATTAATATTGAGAATAGGTGTAAAATAAAACATAATGGTAGACCAACTCTCGAAGTAAAAATCAAACAAGAAAAATATGAACAGGACAAAAAATTTATATTTGTAGAAAATATGCTCAATCTTTGGGGTGTAATTCCTTGAAATTATTATTGATCACCTTTATACTTGATTATGCTCAATACTCTATATCCTCTTGACCTTTGTCCCCGATAGATCATGAGGTTGAACCCCCAAGCTAGAAGATCACGAGCCGCTACTGCTACCTTTATAAATAGAATTATTTGTAGGGATCTGATAGTCAGATCCGTCTCCTTGTATAGGGTTATCTTAATATCCCTTAACACCCACCCTGAATTCCAAAGGCCGAGGGCCGAATCGGCCAGCAACGGCACGGACAAATACTCTTCCCCTGAAATTAAAAATCTCGCGAAAGAAGCAGAAGGTAAAGAATCAGGATAGAGGGAGAAGTGTAGGTCCGGTATCACCATCAGTCAGTACGGCTACTGACCCCGACCCATATCCGATTGTAGCTAGTCCGCGTTGTAGCAATACATCGCAATTATTAGGTAACCTAGTGGGTGGAATAGGGTATCCTAACAACTTCGACATCAAAATTTTTCAATTTTTCCCTTCAAAATTGTTGGTAAAATTCTGTGTACTGTCACGATATCCTTCTTTTTAAGGAACTAAAATTGATAAATAAATTATAGGAAATCAAATTATAGAAAATAGAAATATTTCTATCATGAGAAGCTGTTGTAAACCAATACAAGACCTAGCTAACATAACTACTGCTATTATCTCACCTTATATTTATAATGTTTCACTATGTATCTTTTCTTGTATGTCATTTATATATAATAATGAATTTATTGTGCACTCTTTTCCATATAAAATTATTGTTGTGAATAGGAACTATTAGAAAACTAACCTCATTTAGTCAACATGTTTTTAAAATATGTCAAAGGGGCACAGCCTCATAAATTATTTACCTGTCAATAAGACGAGAAGAATGTTCTTTATTTTTCATATTTGAATTTATAAAATATCTTGAAGATGTCGAATTTGAAAATATTGAAAGACAACATGCAATAAAATAAATAAATTAAAGTAGTGTTTACTCACCGGTATATAGTAGTTGAATTGTTGTTATAAGCAGACAATCACCTGTCAAGCGCTTATCTTTGTACCGTTATTATCAAAATTAGCCTCCCTTGCTATTGCTTTATTTTCTTTCGTAGAATTAAAATTTATTTATTGTAATTATTTTTTATTCCCTCACACTTCACATCACTGTATCACATGGCTTGTGCCAATGTTATCGTAGGTCAGTGATTCTTGTAATCACCACGTGAGTGTGATGTCTGATAAGGGAGAAGCTAGCTTTATACGGTATGTTCTATTGATAAGAGGTTCGACTTTTGTTTGTATTAAAAATATCCCGGTTTCAAATTTATGTAAATTGCTGATTTTGAATCACTACATCTGGGAACTACTTCCTTTATTTGCAAACGTCATTGTGACGAAAGCCATTTTGAATTAATTCAACCTATCAGAAGCCCAGATTTAATTATCCAAGGGTGTATGAACTGAAGTATCTGGAAAAATAACCACTTCCGAGATGATCATCACTTCCGAGATGATCATCTAGCGGTAGACTACCATGGTTGAATGTTCCCCGTTTAACTGTTTTAAATGTTAAAGTAAATGTCTCAAATAATTATTGTAAATCAGCACCAAATACCGTCTCTTATATATTTTCTGATTAATTACGGAGTGAAGTGAAATATAAAAAATTAAAACGTCACCGAACTTAGCTGCCGACACTCTGCCTGTGCCACAACGTGAGCGATCCATATCCGAGGTCCAGTCAATTTTCATCCGAAGACATCGAGTGAGTAATTTCATTTCATCATTTTGTATTGGGCCCAATGCAGTGCATCGATAAAATATAACAAAGCGCTAACGACGAATTATTTGAAACTGAGAGTCTCCGACAATACATGAAATTTGTATTAATTGTAATCTCATTTCTTGCTTTCCACGCCAGCCCCCTGAGTCTCAGTCGCTCAAGGCTAGTAATTAACTTATTTTTTCAAATATTATCAAATCTCTCCAATTCAATATCTGGACTTTGTTCAATCAAATATCCTGCTAAAAAACTTTGAATATAGTAACTCTTCAAATTATCATCACAGTGTTGAATGTGTTGCACACATTAGACTGTGATTTTCTGTATCATTCCCCTCTTTCTTTGTATTGGCCTTCCTGCTCCCGGGCGGAGGTGAACCTCAAACAACGTGGAGACCATTACAAGAGGTAACCCCCCAGGAAGCCCATTATAGTACCCATACCAATTCAACCTGTCTCTTATAATAATTCCTATTTTTGCTGTGAGCTTTCTCTAGTATGCATTTCTAAAATAGCCGTGTGAATGGAGAAGTAATTACGAGAAGCCAGAATAATGGTGGAAATTCCTTGTCTATTTTGGGCAACGAAATGCATTGTCAGTGGTGTGGGCTGAGAAAACCGTGCACTGGCGATACCTTTGTCTACTTACCAATTGAAATTCCATGACATATCAATATTGATAATGATTATTGTGTTGTCTCATTGGCCTGAGCCGATTTCATGCTTTATTTCTGATGATGAAAACATTTGAAATTTTTCATGATTAAAATATTCTTAAATAGTCTGATCTTATTCTACTCGGTCTTCTGATTCTGGATCAGTTTGAAATTTTCTTCTAGCATTAAAATTAGTGGAATTGGTTAATGAATTGTTATTAATATTCAAGCAATTCTCTACAAAACAAGTCATGCAATTGAACGAGCGTTAGCGAGTTCTCACTTTTGACTTACTGAAGGTCAAAGTCATTGTCCGTCTGTTTGTATGTTCTACAATAACTTTACAAAGAATTGTATATCAATCAGATTCAAATATTGAACACGTACCCTTGGAACCTCTTTACAGGTCAAGTTCGTTGGACAAAAAATTGACTCTCTCCTTCGTCCTTTCCCAGGATATGAAAATAACATTGAGAGTGCATAAGAAAACAATTTGCTCTGATTTAGTCAGCTCAAGAATTCATTGCATGCAATTACTACAGTTTTTTTCATCCATTCATTCATAGCATCAGCTGAGGCTATTTGAGAGCTATCACACAGACTGACTGACACATGATTTCAGCTGGTTAATGTACAAACATAATTTACAACTTTTACATCAACAAACTGATACGGGTTGAGAAGTTGAGATTTCAATGTGCGATTTTTGCCATCCATTTTCTCCTGGAAGTCTATATCGATATCATGTATCACATGACCACCTTCTCATTTCAAAAAATGAATTTGAATTCATATGAGGGTCAAAGATGTTGAAGCGACAGAGTAATTCTTGAAAATTTATTTTTTCATTTCAAATACCCAATGAAAGAAACCTACTGTCAAATAATTATTCTTGTTAGAGAAATATTTAGCTGTTTTTATGATTTTCATCAACTCAGTTTAATTAAGAGTTGCGGGTTTCAAAGATTACAACAGTCTGTTCTTTAGCGAGTTCTCCAACCCAGGGGGTCGGTAGTCTTATTTAATTCTTGTCAAAAATTATCTTAATTTTATCCAGAAAACCTCAGCATTGTGGAGGAAGTGAATACTTTTGTTGTAGCCATCAATGAAATCAACATAAAGCTCAAAAAGCAAGCAAACTTTCTTCTCAATTTGGTGGTGAGTATTTGAATCTACCATTTAGGCAATTGAAATCCTGGCATTTTCATTAGTAATTTGTACATTCTCTTTGTTGCTTTCAAAGTAAAGAACAATAAGTAAATTTCGAGTTTGTGTTTCCTCCTTTTGTGCTTATACCTTAAAGGATGCGGATGATAATAAAAAGTTCGGATAATATCCCGATAGGTTCGGGTGCAATTACGTCCATTTGATTCAAACACGTTCACGTGATCGACTGTCGGTCATTGTTTCTACTTAACTTTTTTTGTTCACCGAGGATGATGCTTGTAAGCTGTAGCGCGGAATAAACAATCTATAGCAGAAAAATAGAAATATGAATCTGAGTACCCTTATAAATTTTTTGTCACGACATGTTTGGCTACTAATGCCATTTATAAGGGAACTCAGATTGATATTTTTATTTATATTAAAAGTAGTAGCCCTGAAGAAAAAATACAATCTATAGCAGGTTTCTCTCCAATCTATAGAAGTTTTCTCTGGCTGTAAGGTTACACACATAAGCTGTAGACTTGTACTTCGGTGGGAAGACAAGTTTTTTTTGGGTTATGAACAACTAACCACGATTTTAAAATTCGATATTAATTTAGCGCAGTTGGTTCGTCTAATGATCAGCCATGCAATGGGAATAGCAGGCACATGTTCCTCTCAAATTTATATGAGTGATAGATACCAAGGAGTCAATCAATTCAATCCAGTAACGCAATTACTCATTACTGGTTGGAATATGCATTTTTTTATGGAAAGATTTCTAAATGAAAAAAGGCTCTCAGCACGTTCGATCCAACATTTTTTTAATTGTTCAAAAAGAATGTATTTCCTAGAACTTTCCACTTTTAGTTTCAAAAAATTTTTGAATATTGAATCATGATACCCAAATAAGACTATCAACTATTGAATCTGAAATTAGGTTAGACTGAATAGTAGATAAACAATCCAAAGTCTATCTTCTGAGCGTTAATATCAAATCAATCAAGCATCTATAGTTTATTATCACTTTAATGCATACATATGAGTATAAGCATAGATGAAGAAAAAGTTCATGTTGTAAGAAGTAGATTAAGTATATGAGTATGGATTGAGTACAATACTAAATGATATAATAGTTAACGAGATGGTTGATATCATCCACAAAGGAAGCATTATCCAATATAGTTCTTAACGATCACTTATCTCTTGTATTTTGACAAGCATTGACTAGTTTTAATTGAGTTATTTATGTATTTCATGCACCTAAATAGTCCTGTGTTGAATGAGCGGGACAAGTCACACAATTCAAACTGTCAAAATATTGGTTGAATGGAAGCTTGATGAGGATATTCTTGAGCATTAGCGGTAGTTCGAGCGTGAAAATGAATGAATGGAAGCAACGAATAGCTACAATACATTAGTCTCCTAGAATAGATAAAACTGTTACTCGTATTGTTACCTTGCTAGTTGGTAGGCTACCGTACAACAAGATTCCATTCAAATTTAACATGATAGTATCAAGAATACACGCACATCACTAATTATTCGTTCTTGGAATTTTACTGAAATATTCGACCGAGTATATTATGATATTAGAAGAGCCTATATACTACGCATTTTAATTTTATCCTTCCTATAAAAATGAAATTGAAGAGGAGAGAA
Source organism: Nilaparvata lugens (assembly GCF_014356525.2). Taxonomy (NCBI): domain Eukaryota; kingdom Metazoa; phylum Arthropoda; class Insecta; order Hemiptera; family Delphacidae; genus Nilaparvata; species Nilaparvata lugens. The sequence continues at coordinate 7,831 of NW_024095144.1, forward strand.
TCGATTGAAACAGAACGAAATTTCTGTTGGGTACTAAAAATATATGAGTTTCTTTCAACATT
>NW_024095145.1:0-8111 GCF_014356525.2 Nilaparvata lugens
AACTCTCCTATTGGTTGATTATCAGCTAATTCCCAAACGCCAACCCAATCAGCTGATCGAAGAGCTTTCCTGCCGTGCCGACTTGTCTGAAAACGCCTGAAAACAAACACCCATGTGGCATCGCCCTGATTGTAGCACACCATACAATTTTCACGTCTAGTGTAGCCTTTATCCTATACTCAAGAAAAATGTGTGCTCTCAAAGAGGTTTCAGGTCGTGGAAGATCATTCACAGTTGATTTGAATTTATCCTCAAATTTTAATAACATTGAACTACAGTATAATCGAAAGGAAAATATTAAATTTTGATAATAGCTTGATTGTTGGGGTTTATTAGGATTAACATTTCAAAATGAATATAGCTTCATAGCTGAGTTGATTCATTCATAGTTGATTTGAATTTATCCTCAAATTTTAATAACATTGAACTACACTATAATCGAAAGGAAAATATTAAATTTTGATAATAGCTTGATTGTTGGGGTTTAATAGGATTAACATTTCAAAATGAATATAGCTTCATAGCTGAGGTTAAACGAAACAGAGGTATGACAGCTGAGGTATGAAAATCGAAACAAATGTGGAAAATGTCCAATAATGTGAGAGAGAAAAATAGAGAAAGAGAGAACCGTGCAATATTAAGAAGAATGACCATCGGAAAAACATACAACGGGAATAGCAGACTATGTCCATAATACTGTATTATTTGCTCACCAAATTGAAAAGATGAGAAAATTCACTCTGCCATGTATTTTATGTGGCTGGAGGAAGAACCATTTTCATTCGTATAAATAACAAAATATTTCTCCTTCTTTTTTACTCCTTTTCCTCCTCCTTCTTCTTCTCCTTCTTCTTCTTTTTCTTCTTCTTCTTCTTCTTCTTCTTCTTCTCCTCCTCCTCCTTTTTTTGGTAGAGAGTTAGTGGGAAGAATACTTCGAATATTCTTTCCAAAGAATGGACATTGATATGTCCAAAGCTCCGCCAATTTATCTAGATGCATAACAATATTTCTATTTTATCTATTTTATCTAGTTTATTACAATTGTTTTTTTTTTCATATTATATACAGCTCAATAATTATTTTTTATATATTAATTTTATATTTGTAAATTCATCCATAATTTTGCTGTATTGTAAGCTATTGTTGTATAAAGTGTATAAGCCAGTATATGTTGTAATCTACATAAATAAAGTACTCAATCAATCAATCCTCCTCCTTCTCCTCTTTTCTTCTTCTTCTTTTTCTCCTTGTTTTCCTGTCTTCTTCTCCTTGATCTCCTGTCTTCTTCTTCTTATCCTCCATTTTCTTCTTCTCCTCATCAGCCTCTTCTTGTCTCTATTCCACTAATTCTTTTTCCTCTCTTGTTTCCTTCTCCTCCATCTCCATACCATCCCTCACACTTCTCTCCCCTCTTTCTCCACTCACATTCTCCTCCTTCTTCTTCTCATGAACGAGTTTCTCAGCCTTTTACTTCTTGAATTATCGCTGCTCTTAAGAGTGTAATAATTGTCCGCCATCCCTGCTTTACAGTGTTTTCTAATAAGTGTCCCCTTAATGGAGTCCTCCCGCCATTACTTCGCAACCTATCCCATAACATCCCAACTTGTGTATCCAACCTAACCTACACCAAATACAAACCCAGAGAGTTGGCAAGGGATAGAGAGAGTGTGAGTTTGTGTTTGTATGTATGTGAGAGAGAAAAAGAGAGAATGAGAGATGCCCGGGTGGAGAGCCCGGCCAAACTCTCTTATTAACGAATTAATCATTTCTCAGCTCAAAAAGTCGTAATTCTTATACTCCAAAGTCACTGAGAAGAAATCGTTTTTCTCTAGATGCTCTTCCCATGATTCATTCTACCCAGTTCTCTCTCTCTCTTTTCTTTTTACTTCTTCCTCAAATTTTTGGTTACCCCAATATTTATTCTTCATTTCCTCATTCATTAGTCAGAAGTGTCAATATTGATATGATATTTTTTTATATATCTCTCTCTCTTTTCTCTTTACTTCTTCCTCAATTTTTGGTTACCTTAATATTTATTCTTCATTTCCTCATTAGTTGGAAGTGTCAATATTGATATGATATTTTTTTATATCCTCTTCCAATGATTTCCTGATGAGACTGTGATTATAAAAAAAATTATAGTATGTTTCGCACCTAGTGCCGAAAATGAGACTTTTCCGGCTCGAAATCGGTTTTGAAGTCCAAGGCCGTAGGCCGAAAGTTCTCATAAGCTTTACATGACAAGGTTATGAAAAGGTTCTCATGAGCTTTACATGACAAGAAAAAGGTTTTGAAAAGGTTATGAAAAGGTTTTCATAAGCTTTACATGACAAGGTTTTGAGAAGGTTTTCATAAGCTTCACATGATGAGATCCTAAAAAGGTTTTCATAAGCTTCACATGACAAGGTTATGGGAAGGTTTTCATAATCTCTACATCAAAGGTTATGAGAAGGTTTACATAAGATTTACATGACAAGGTTTTGAGAGGGTTTTCATAAGCTTCACATGATGAGATCCTAAAAAGGTTTTCATAAGCTTTACATGACAAGGTTACAAGAAGGTTTACATAAGATTTACATGACAAGGTTTTAAGAAGGTTTCCATAAGCTTTACATGACAAGATTTTGAGAAGGTTTTCATTAGCTTCACAAGATGAGATCTTAAAAATGTTTTTTCTTAAGCTTTACATGACAAGATTATGAAAAGGTTTTCATAAGCTTCACATGATGAGATCCTAAACAGGTTTTCATAAGCTTTACATGACAAGGTTATGGAAAGGTTTTCATAATCTTCACATCACAAGGTTATGAGAAGGTTTATATAAGATTTACATGACAAGGTTATGAGAAGGTTTACATAAGATTTACATGACAAGGTTATGACAAGGTTATGAAAAGGTTTTCATAATATTGTCATGTGCAGCTTTTGAACCCCCTTCATAACCTTGTCATGTAAATCTTGAACTATAATAATGAAATTATTCAAATATAATAATTGAATAAATTAGTAAATAATTGACTAAACGTTACATTTCTGGATTCGGTCTTTATAGTACATCGAATGAAGGCAGATAATGGTTGAATATATTACTGTTTTCAGAGATGATCTTGGGGTCTGGGACTCAAATAGGAACTTAGTAAGTAGCCTTGTCTTGCATGGATTCATACAAGTAGAAGTGAATACTTCATACAAATAGAAGTGAAATAAGATAAATATATTATTGTACAGACTGGTCAAAACGCAAAACGCCTATAAAGAGAAATCAGATGTGAAGACGAAATATTCCGGGCAGTTATAAAATCAATAAAAATAAATGCTCAAACCGAAAAGTGAAGGACCGAATTGAATCCAGTCGAGCATCTAACAGCATTGCCAAAATTTGATTACTGTCCACTCACTGACATGTTGGTAGCAGTGTCCATCAGTGTTACCAACATGCGAAACACGAAAAGTGTCAGATTTACAGGCTCACTGGTTGGCTAATTGCAATTTTCGGGTTTTCACGTTCCTTTTTCACACAATCTTCTTCATGATTCGGTTTTATCTATCACATGTTGTTTATCGTTATTTTTGCTTCACTTCTCTCTTCTCTTCGTAATCTAAAATTTTCTGTTTTCTGTATCACATGCTTTTCTTCATTGTGTTCTCTCCACCATTCTATACTACGTGATATAGATATTCTAGTAGTTCTGTGAACAGTAGACCTCACGCAGTTTTCTCATCCACAAGTACCTGATTGAAACTATAGACCTTATGGAAATACAGCAATAGACTGGCTTCTCCACACATCTGTGTAATCACTTGTCAGCTGATTTATGATGAATAATCCTATAGTCTGATTTTTACTCTAATTGACCGAACGTAGTGAGGTTTAAGATTCAAGTAGACGGTTTGGCATTTCTCTTAATGTTAAATAATGTTTATATGTCACCTGTTCTAGTTGATTCACAAATTTACAGTTGAATCACAAATTTACTCTTAAAAACTGTTTGTTTTCTCCAAGATCAAAAACTCACTTATGTTAATGAACTCAGTTCACGTTTGAATTTGTATCGAATATGATAATCTATCTAGTTCCGTGATAATCTTTCCATATGATAAAAATATTTCTCAACTATTTTAAATTAACTTTTTTCAATCAAGAATAGTATAATTTCTTCAGCATTATTCAGTTCATTTAATTATTCTTTATTTCATTTTCAATCACCCATAATAATAATTATAATAGTAATAATAATAATAATAATAATAATATAATAATAATAATAATAATAATAATAATAATATAATAATAATAATAATATCGAGTGACCTGGCTGGCTCAGTCTGGTGTCAGAGTTTTCAGGTCGCAAGTGATCAATTTCAGGGCCTCTGACATGACCTAACGACTGCTTTTTAGGCAGCCGGGACCGACAGCTTAACGTGTCCATCCGAAACACGGGAGTGGCCCGAGATAAATATCTTGCCCGGGCCGGGATTTGAACCCGGGCCTCTGAATCATAAAGCCAGCATCTGATCCACTCGACTACGGCCACTCCAAATCACCTACCGTATTAAATTTGTTTTTCAAATGTGAGAAATTGATAGAGACGGGCACTCATCATAAAAATAATTTGAAACCCCACCTTATAGAAATAGATACGGCCAGACATCTGTGCAAAGCATGCAATGAATAATCCACTTGTCAGCTGATTGATTATGAATAATTATTCTATAGTCTGATTAATCCTATCTTCAAAGCAGATGATATATATTTATAGTGATATCAGAGTATGAAGGGATTCCTTTTCTTTTCATATTATCCTTAAAATGCAAAATTTCAAAAAAAACTTGTGTATAAATCGACGCACAGTTGAAAAAGGAATACTCCTGCCAAATCTCATAGAATTCTATCAACGCGTTTGGCCGTAATCGCGTTACATACAGACAGACAAAAGAAAATCCGAGTTAAAACATAGACCTCACTACGTTCAGTCAACTATACTTGGCAAGAATAGTTACAGAAAAAATGAATAGTCTAGAAAAAAATTCATTGTTCCTTAGGGTAGCCACTAACGAAAGGACAAGTGTGTACATACATGCTCGTCATGCATGTTGTGTCATCAGCGAGAGACTTTGAACAGAAAACAGTTATTTGAAAGCAGCTTCTCACATAAAATGAAAGAAACAATAAATAAACCACTGAAAAATTACAAATTTCAATGATAAAAAAATAATTCCAGCTCAAATAGCAGCGAGGAAAAAAACAACAAAAAATTTAAGATAAAAAATTTGACCTCAAATTTTTTTCGTAGCCTTTCACTGTGATGACACAACAATGTATCATGACATGTGTGAACACACATGTTCAAAACATTTTCCTTAGTGGCCACACTCATCATAGAGTAAAGATACTGTTTAAGGGTAACCGTCCACTGGAACCGTATTCAACCGATCCGTTCGGCCGTTGGATCGGACGAATAAGGCTAGTTTGAGAAGAAAATACCTAATTAGAACCGTACGTATTAAAACCTGATATGTATGAAAGCCTCATTTGTTTTCGGCAACGAACCGAACCGAATGAAACCGAATGCGTGTGAAGCTAGCCTCAGCCGGCAGTTAATTCGGCCGAACACGGTCGTCCATTGAAACAGTTTTTTTCAGTCTAGTTCAGTAGTTGGCTGCTTCCCAGAAAGTAGTGAAGTGGCAAGCTTTTAAAATGCTGAAAATTGAATAAACAATTATCCACTAAAATAGTTATTCATTGCAATAATCTAACCTTCAGATCCTATTTGTTCAGCAATCTTTGTACATCAGATTCCTTTGAACATTACAACGATGATATCTTTTGTCTCGCATATCCCACAATGGAATATGCTCTTGAACCAAACTTATCAACTTTTAGTTGTCCATAGTTACAACTTTATACTTAAAACTTCAGTGTTTGCGAGTTTGTGTTTTTTGAATAGTTCCAAATTTCATAAATAAGTAACTCAATATTATTCGTTAAAAGTGTTAATTGAGTGGAATTTTTAATTAATTTATCATTTGAGCCATCTAATTCAAATTTTATAGTTTTAATTTTTTTATTTTGATCAACATTATAAAAATTGTACACGTGAAATTCTAACCTTATCTTGACTTTGTCATCTATAAATTTGGAAGAAAAATAGCACAAGGACTACCTTATTATTTTATCTTTCAATGTTATTACATAAGTGTTATTTGCATTGTAAATAAATAAATAAATAAAATAAAAAAAATATAAACAGAACAACTTCAAAAACCAAAACAAACAAGACTGTGAAACAATTTAAGGTCAGGAGCACTAGTTGTTGTCTCAGCTCGACTAGTTAGTTCGGCCGGATAGAACCGGAAAATCCCTTTCAATTCGGATCAAAAAATCGGCCGGAGACGGCTGTGTACGGCCGTATAAACCTGTTGCAATGGACGAGCATTTATCCCTTTCCACAAAGTAGGAGAACACTTCTCTGTCTCCTTTCTTTGTTGGGGGATCGTTCGGTCAAGTTCGGTAGTTTTCGGCCGATGCTAGTTCGCACGAAAACGGTTCTAGTGGACGGCCCACCAAATTGTTTGAAAAGTGGGTTTATTTAACATATTTATTTGTCTCTGTCCTTACTCAGTGGAATAGTATAGAGTTAGCTGGCTCTCTCTGTCCCTCTGTTTTGGTAGTGAGTTAGTGGGAAGGATATTTTGAATATTCTTTCCGAAGAATGGACATTGATATGTCCAAAGCTCCGCCAATTTATGTAGATGCATTACAATAACGGCTTATAAGCCGGTGGTACTTTTCTATAAGTTGTGTAATTCTGATGATTAAATAAAATAAAAATAAATAAAATAAACAATATTATCTTTAGTTATTACAGATTGCTTTTTTCGTATCATATACAGTTCAATAATTTTTTCTTAGTCAATATTATGTAAATCATCTATAATTTGGCTGTATTGTGAGCTATTTTATATAAGTGTATAAGCCAGTATATTGTAATCTACATAAATAAAGTACACAATCAATCAATCGATCAATCACCTATGCTCTCTCCATTATTATCCTGCTTTTTTTTCAACATCTATCTATTATTTATTTATTCTGGAGACAACAGGTAAAAACCCATTTCTATCTATCAATATCCATTCAATATCATATCAATATCTATCTATAAATATCTATCAAAATTTTGTTCCCTTTACCATGTGTTGATATGGTATTCAGCCTCATGACATGAATCCCTATGGTAGACCATTGGAGGGGTTTGTAAAATTAGTAGAGTGGTGAGACATCACCATTAGCTTAGCAACAACAAACCCTATTCGTTCTAGTTTCATGCACAACTTATTCAGACCCTAAACTCCCTTAAATCGTAATTCCTCCCCCTGCAACGTATTTATACACACTCAGGAACCCCCTTGCATCTCTCTAGAACCTCCCTGGAACCACTGGTACCCTCTAAAACCACCCTTGAACCTCCTGCACACTTCTAGAAAACCCAGAACCCCTTGTTACCCTTCAAAACCACCCCTAGTCCCCCACCAAACTAGTTGCATCCCATAAACCGCACTACCGCCTTCCGAGTTAATTAAGCCCATGGCTTGTTCTAACACCTCAATTCCTATTCGTCCTCTTCTTCTTCTTCTTATTCTAATCCTTCTTCTTCTTCTTCTTCTTCTTCTTCTTCTTCATCTTCTTCTCTTTTCTTCCTCTTCTTCTCTCTCTTTATCTTTTCGTCCTTCTCCTGCCTTTTTCTTCTTGTTTTCTTCCTCTTGTTTCCTCCTTCATGTTCCTGTTTTTATTATTATTATTCTTCTTCACCTCCTCATTTCACTTATTCTTCTTCTTCTTTAGCTCCTGCTTTTATTTCTTCAGATTCTTCACCTCCTCCTTTCACTTCTTCTTCTTATTCTTCTCCTCCTTTTCCTTCTCCTCCTTTTCCTTCTTCTTCTCTTTATTTTCCTTTCCCTTCCTCTTCTGTCTCCTTCTTCCTGTCATCTTGCTCTTGTTCCTCTTGATCTTCTTGTTCTTCTCCCTCTTTTCCTTTTCTGTCTTGTTATTGTTAGAGAATTTATTGTATCCATCAATGTATAAATGAATAATAATATGAATAAAGTAC
>NW_024095146.1:0-8077 GCF_014356525.2 Nilaparvata lugens
ATCCATCAATGTATAAATGAATAAATAATATGAATAAAGTACGGTACGATTATTATAGCATAATCTTCAAAAGTCTTGTATTTCAATTGGAATACTGATGAATTTATATTCATAATTTTGTTTATAGGCTACCGTAACAATCTCATAATTTTTAAGCTGCCAATAAATAGTTGAAGTCTGATACCCACACTATATGAAGCGGTCACTTTCTATGGCAACGTTGTTGGTTTTTTTATTTCTAGAAAAAATGGTTTGTAACTCACGCAAAAGCGGATCACTCTCCATGACCTCGATGTTCTTCTTGGTCATCTGGTCCCTTTCTGTGGCGAACTCCATCATTCGGATGCCTCACTACGCGCCTGCTTAGCTCTCTCCAACAGGTCTAGGTTTTTCCTCAACTGATGCGACTGTTCCTGAGGCTGATTGATAAATAAACATCATTGAAATATTGGGAGGAGTAGTTGAAATGTAGGCCTACTACAGTATTAAAATAGTTATTTGTGCAACTAGTGCGCAAAGTGACAGTTTGCTGCACCGAAAGAAACGTTTACGCACGAGCCGTAGGCGAGGGCGGAATGGTTTCTTGAGTGCAGCAGAGGAACTTTGCGCACGTATTTCACATTAAATTTTTCCTGCAGTTACCATTGAATATGAGAAGTGGTTGATTATGCGTAAAATGATGGCTGAAATCCATCAAGTTTGTCTGTTATCTTGTTATTAATTTATAACACTTTATTTATTTTAAACTTAATAATCCAATTGAAAATTAATAATCAATAATTTATTCAAATTGAAAAATTAAATTATAGAATTAATTTTTAAATTTGATAATTTTGAATGAATCTTAATTTCTAAATAATTTTTCAAACAATCAATTTATGAATGAAAAAATATTTGGAATAATGAATAATTAATAATATTCAAAACGAGTTCTTATTTATTTAAAAATCAAAAAAAATATAGATAGAACAAATTCGCATTCAAAATACACGCCAACAATGTCAACAGCTGATTGGAATGACTGCAAGATAATACACAAAGTTTTAAGAGTACGCAAAGTAATACTTTGCGCACTAGAGCGGAAAAGTGATTCTTTGCGTTCTGTAATCAGTGCAGGAATGGTCACTTTCCAAGGAAACTGTAGGAAAAAATTATTTTGTTGTAAGTAGTCAAGTAGTGTTTTCACATACCTTTACGAAATAACAATAATAGCCTATAGATAAAAATAAAAATCCAAGTACTCTTTTCAAATTATTTTGTCACGACATGTTTCAGCTATATAAAGCCATAATCACGTGATTGGAAAATGAAAAGGGTAGTTGGATTTTTATTTTTATATATATTCGAAAGTAGCCCTGAAGAGAAGAAAAGACGAAGTAAAAACTATTAGTCTATTAAACGAGAATCTCAATTACTAAATAATCCATAGAAGAAATAATCTGTCTGATAGAATCTAAAAGTATCGGCGTCGCTCTCTCCTACAGGTCAAGCTTCTTCCTTTCTCAGCTGTGGTGAAATTGTTCCTGAGATGATTGATAAAAAATCATCAAATTATTGGAGAGACCAGTTGAAAAGTACTGTTATTGGGAAATTAATATCTAATGGCTGTTGTGTAGCACAATAGAATATGATATAGGAATTTATTTCATTTTAGTCGATTAAGTTTCATTTCCTCTGATTGTAGCAGTCAAGTGTTCTCAGTCATTTGAAACAATCCGGTTAAAAAATATTAAAGACTGCTTCACTCTAGCCTTGATGATGATTTATGGAAAACTAATAAATCATAGCCAATCAATTCGTGAATCTTGAGAAAAGTATAGTTGGATTGCCTTGAGAATATAACCATTGAATGAATTTTGTTGTGATTTGTACAATTGAGATTTAGTTATCATGTTGGCTAATCAAGGTGAGATTATAAGTTAGCAAAGCTATGCAAATGAATGTTTGAGATGGATCAATATTGAATAGGAACGTGATGCTTCTACTATGGAATTATAGAGTTTTTGTTTTTGTGATAAAATTAGTTATTATTTATCACTTTGTATCATAAGAAGTTGGGTATCATAGAGCGCACAATTAAAATACACTGTTCACATTACTCAATTTGATTTCAACCATCTAGTTAATATGACGACACTCACAGTTGTTCGGTTAACTATGGATGTAGGCCTATTCAAATTTATCCCATAATTTCAATAAAATTAGATTTTATGACTCAGAATCAAAAATAGTTTCCATACAAGCTAATAAGTAGGCTAATAATTTTACTCGAATAAAATATTTTTTTGGGTGAGATACAAGGAATTTATTTCAAGAAGTAATTACATCAATTGTGTAAAATGTTACAGGGGCATCTGTATTATTCATAATAAATTAATAAATTCGCTTGAAAAATTGCGTCAGATGTGGTCTTGAACAATCGAATTCAATTTTAACGGAACTTCTGCCCATTTATTGTAATTTTCATGCATTTGAAGTCTTGGATTGTACAAATTTTCATTCTGTAAAAAAATTCAACCAAATCAATTCGTCAAGAAAATAAGGTCTCCAATAATTTTACTAAATTTTATATTACAAATACTGAATTTGAAAAAGAGTATTGAATAGGCCATTCAATATTATTATTTCATAGGTATATTGGAGGACATAAACTTGGAATGAAACTGAAAACTGAAACTGAAATTTTATTCACAACATGTTTTATAAATAATGCTTTACAATGTGATTTTCTGGGAAAATAGTATTATGATGGAAAAAGAGAAAAGAAATTCAATAGCTTAACAGCTGTAGTTGAAGTTCAACACTATAAATATTATATATAATAATTTATGAACGAGACAGTCACTCAATTTTGATAACTAAAGAAAAAAAGAAATAAAGTCTTTGTTAAATGGAAATCAATCTTTGAATTGTTGTAGTATATAATTTATTATAAACATAGATTAGGACATCATAATTGGTTTATTTTGCTGAGCATTCACTCTTAATCAGATTATCAGATGAATGATTGTGAAAAATGTTGAGATCTATAGTGAGGTCCAAGTTATAATGGCAGTGGATAAAGATGAAAGAATAGCGATGCCGATTCTCTGTATTAATTAATTATATTTATACACTGTCAAAAACATAATTGGCATTGCTGTGGACCTAGAAAAGGATATTACCACCGGCTTTGTCGAATGATAGACAAGGATAGCAAAACCGAAGTTGATCAAATACTGTCATTATAACGTGGACCTCACTATATAATAATAAACTTTTGATCATTATTAGGTTCAGAACTACTAGGAAATACAGGAAAACCACGTACGATTGTGAGACAGTCATTTCATGGATATCTTGGAGTAGACCACTAATTTCATAAGTTTAGATGGAGTGATAATACTTGGATCTAATCATTGACAATCAACTTTTCACACATGATTTAAGAAGGTTTCTTTGTTTATTAATTTTCTCCATATATCCGATTATAATTCTCAGATTTGAAAGTCGTCTACTAAACTTTCTCTTCCTTCATAGAAACTCAAATCGAAAAACAGTATAGATGTCAATTATGTGAGACAAAAATTATCGTTCTACTTGTAGGCTACTTGACTTGATAATTCAATAAATTATAACTCACAGTTCTGCCACCTTCCTTCTGGACTTGATCAGCATAATGAGACTGCAGGTAATTCAGTATGAATTTGATTTCTTCCAAATAATTAATTGCTTCTTCTCTTGTCATCTGAAAATAGAAAAATCAAATTGATTATCAGATTGAAAAGTATAATATAAACCAACAAGCGCCTTGAAATAACAAAAAATAATGAGTCATGGAAATAAGATTCAACTACATCAAGGAAATTTATGTTAATCTTGAACACCGTATTTCAATTCAGGGCATTTTTTATCATTAGACTTATGTCGACTTATTTATGAACTCAAATAGAATTATTTTCAAAATAAATTTTAGAAACGAATAGGTATGTGTTTTTTAAAACAAAGCATTGTGTTTACAAGAATTCCAAGAAACAGTACTATCAGCAGTTATTTATTATCTTCATTGTATTATCATTCATCCCATCATCATCATCACCTAGGCTTAAGATACTCCTAGTAAGTCGCTTTCGTAGAATAATAAATAATAACATAAAAAATTCAATAGATTTAAGAGTAAGATTGAATGGAAAATTAGATCTCTAATATAAAAGAGGTAGTGTACACAACTTCAAATAATAAATTGTATTCAACTTGAAAGCAGCACTCTTTCAAATTAAATTTACAAATCATTCTATTATATTTCATGCATTCGTAATTCATTATTGTTATCACTAATTGAATTATCAACACTAGGTAGGTACCACAGAATTAGAATTTCTAAAAAATAAATAGTCCTCATCTATTTCACTATCCATGACGAACTGCAAGTAATTATAATCCGTTTTTGAACTATTTTCTATTTTGAACTATTAGACTGTAGTGTCGTTGAAAATAGTTCAAAAATGGATTAATAAATAGTCATATTGATAACATATTCTTTAGTACCTACTCATCCATTTCACTATCCATGACGAACTGCAAGTTTATAATAACTAGTTTACTAGTTTACTAGTACTAGAGTACTAGTTTTTAATAACTAATATTTAAAAATGATACTGTAGTGTCGTCAAAAATAGTTCAAAACTGAATAATCTTCAGAATAATATAACTATTGACTGCTTGAAAATAGCACTTACGTATCCTTCCTGTAGGAAGTCCTCAATAGCCATGGTGACTCCTTTCTCATCTCCAACCCAGAAAATATACTCAGCCATATCCATGGGAGAAAACTGCACTCCGGAGCCTGATCTCCTAGGCTCTACCTGTAAATTAATACAATTATCAAGCATTGAAAACATAATATGACATCAACTTATAACATTATCCATGACATTGAACACATATATCTTGAATTTCTTTACAGTTATTCACTATTTTCACTCATAATTGGTCACCGTACTAGATATAAGAGCGTTGCCATCCAGAGATTGTCAGTTTGGTGTAAGGGTAAGCTATCCTGAACGGCAATTAGGAGGTACCGGGCTCGATTCCCGGGTTGAAAAATAATTTAATAATTACTAAAATAAAATCCCAAATAGAATGACAAAATAATCTTTGTGTAGTAGCGCTCATCGAATTTCCATCTAGCTGTTTACCCTGTTGTCAATATTTGCAGTTGCAGAAGTCTTCGGGGTGATTCGCAGCGTTTAATTTAAATTTCCGTTTAATAATAATTATTAATTCATTAGCATATTTGAATAAATGCAATATCTCAATAATTTCCATCTGTCATCTCTAATAGGCTATCTAAACCTGTTAAAAAGCACAATTATTATCATAATAACATTATCTTATATTATTTTAGTCTAGACACTGTGCTACTATACGTAAATTCAATTAAAAAACACTTAGTGCCGGTTGCAAAACAGCCGGTTAAATTTTAACCGTGATTAATTCCACGAAAACCAATCAGATTTTTCAAAAACCTCTTCTCTGATTGGTTCTCATGAAGTTAATCACGGTTAAAATTTAACCGCCTGTTGTGCAACCGGGCCTCACTTTTTTATGAGGACTACATTAGATCTACTCCTGAGGAGGAGCTTCATCAGTCTGTTGGTTTCCTCATTTCTCATAAAAATTGAATGACTTTTAAATATTCAATTAGGAATGCAGTGTAGTCTTGACTACAACAATGTTATTTTATTTATTTATACATTGGTAGATACAATATAATTCTCAACTATAAATGATGGGGAAAGGAACAACAGGCTTAAAGCCAAAAACTGTTCTATTTCCAAAATTTAGAAATTTTCCAAAAATAGGTTGTTCCTATATGATTATTATATGATTCCTATATGATGTACTTCATGATTTTTGTCTAAAAATTTTGAGTCCAAAATATTTAAAAAATAGTAATTTAGAAAAGCTGTAAGTCAAATTAAATAAGAATACTTCACTAAATCATTACTGATAGCTGAAAATACTGGACTATAGGCTACTTATATTTTATAGTATGTTACGTCATGGAAAACAACATCATATTATATTTAGCCGCGTTTACACCAAAGTTACTAACAAAATGTTGATAACTTGATCCTTCATAGATTCTATTAGATTGAACATAACTTAACATACACATGATGAACATATGTGTTTGTCAAGTTCCGTTCAATCTATAGAATCTATCTTTTCTATGTAATAGTGACTGATCTGATGTTGATTCATGACTTATCCTATATTTATTTGCGTTGTTGGTATACTACAAGTATGCCGTGTTGGTATACTACGAGTGAGGATTAAGGATAAGGCTATTGACATTTTGTTAATAACTTTGGTGTAAACGCAGCTTCAGTATGCTATTCATGACATTGAAATTAAAATTTGAATCTCATTGGTATTCTCAACAACAACAACGTTATATATGAATCCGGATAGAGTATATTATTGAACCATCAATTTACATCAACTTAATTTGTTATGACAAACATTATAAATGGATTATGTTATATTATACTCTCACTTGGAGTTATAAGGGTATTTGGTTTATGTTATTGTAATAAGTACAGACATACTCTTTTGACTTTTTATACAATATTCTCCAAACTAATTACTTGTTAAAATTATACTGAGTCACTGTAAATGTTGTAAACCGTTCTATAATGAAATAAAAACACACATATTGTCTAATTCTACAGTTTTATTTTTGGTACATGACCATGGTTTCGTGACCACACTGGTCACATTTTCAAAAAATATAAGACTTTTTTCAAAATTTGACCTGTGTGGTCACAAAATCATGGTCCTGTACCAAATAAAACTGTAGAATTTGACAACATATATGTGTTTTTATTTCACTTGTTAAAATTTTCAAGGCTCAAATCAACAATCTAACAGACGTTATCCGCTTCTCTCATTGGTTCTTGTGAAATTTACCTCGTCATTAAATAAAGGTTAAATTAAACAGACGTACGTGCAACCAGGAGTGATACTCACATTGTTCTCATCATATTCAGCTCGGGAAAATGGCGACTTCCTCTTATTATTGTTGTTTATGCGGGGTCCCTCCTCGTACACTTTGTGGATATTCTTGTCGGGAATGTCAACCTCAGTCCGGACATGAGTGAAAGGTTTCGCTACCGATTTGTCATCCTTCTCCTCCATTTTCTGGTGGATTCTGGCCAGAAGTTTTCCATTCTTATCAACTGGAAAGAAATTTATGAATTTTCAAAACAGATAATCAATATTGGAGTTCAATATTACAAATATGACAAGACTCATTATATATTTATCCATCAATGATAAAAACATAATTAACCTTTATCAGAAAATCATATTATAAGAAGTGAGTTAGTAGCCTACGGTATATTATCATAATCTGATAACGTATTTCTTCAGGACTACTTGATTTGTTAGTTGGGAAATAATTCTATAGTAGGTACCCTTTTTCCAAATTTGTTTCTAAAAATACAAAACAATGGCCAGAATAGCCGATTCGACTACGGCGTTACACCCTTCAGTCTGCTAGTGCTACCTGGTAGCGGGTTCGAATCCCATCGAATAGGCTTTAGTTTTGATTTCTCAATAATGATAAATAATACATCTTTTTACTGTCGAAAAACAATCTATAAAAAAGAATAATAAATAAACAAGAGTCTAAGCTATAATTATAATATTATTGCAATAAAATATTATAAAGCAATAGTTTATTGTTGTCACTTTTGTAGCAATATTAGTTTCAAGTGGGATATATAGATTTCCTTGTAGGTTGATTGGTTATTTTTATTATATTCTATTCTACTCCATGATATTTAATTCTTAATCCTACTTTCACATTCATAAAATTCATGCAATCAGATTTAAAATACCAGAACAACTCATGAAATAACGCTATACAATAATATCCTGTTGAATTCACAATTCTATTCAAAACAAAATTTGTTGACCGACTTTGAACTTGAAAGGGTCACTCTAATACGTTGGAACATTGGGAATCTTTTGAAAAATTGGAATTCACGTCAGAAGTTTCAATTCTATACAAAATTAAGGACTGAGAATT